>NC_054475.1:172737190-172958512 GCF_017639515.1 Carcharodon carcharias | reverse complement strand
ACTCTCTCTCTCCCCCACCCACCCCCCTCTCTCTCTCTCCCCCACCCACCCCCCTCTCTCTCTCTCCCCCACCCACCCCCCTCTCTCTCTCTCCCCCACCCACCCCCCTCTCTCTCTCTCCCCCACCCACCCCTCTCTCTCTCTCTCCCCCACCCACCCCCCTCTCTCTCTCTCCCCCACCCACCCCTCTCTCTCTCTCCCCCACCCACCCCTCTCTCCCTCTCCCCCACCCACCCCTCTTCTCCCTCTCCCCCACCCACCCCTCTTCTCCCTCTCCCCCACCCACCCCTCTCTCTCTCTCCCCCCCACCCACCCCTCTCTCTCCCCTCCCTACTACACCTCTCTCTCCCACCCCTCCCCCACCCACCTCTCTCCCCCACCCCCTCTCTCTCCCCCCACCCCCTCTCTCTCCCCCCACCCCCTCTCTCTCCCCCCACCCCCCCCTACCCCTCTCTCTCCCCACCCTCCCCCCTCTCTCTCCCCCCTTCCCCCCCTTTATCCCTCTCTCTCTCCACCCCTCCTCCCACCTCCCCACCCCCTCCCTCTCTCCCCCCCACCCCTTTCGCCACCCCCACCCCTCTCTCTTCCCCCCTCCATCTCCCCCACCCCACTCGTGCCTCCACCTCCCCCTCCTTCCCCGACCCCAGCGATCGGAGTTCGGCGGGGGGTCGCTGCCGAGGGAGTTTAGCAACGGCGGCGGTGGAGACCCCGATCTCGGGACAATCACTAACCGACCCCGGGTTTGTGGGGTGGGGGAGTTGTACTCGGGCCCCGAACTCTCTCCCGGCCCGGGGCTGGGGAGCAAGAGCGACGCTGCCGGCGGCGCTCACCTGCCTCAACACAGACCACCAAGCCGGGAGCCCGACCGCCAGCTCCGGTCCAGTGAAGACCCCACTGAGCACATCCTTCCCCCGGATCCTCTCACACCGACCGCCGCTGGCCAGCTTTCCGAAAGTGGCGCGAACACCGACCCATGTGATCATCTTTGGCCGGCCCCGCCCCTTCATTAACATAATCCCAACCGCCCCGCCTGTCCATTAGTGTAGCGGAGGAAGCCCCGCCCTTTATTAACATAACCGGTCTCAAAAACAGATCCTCCTCCTCTCCCCAGGGCGCATGTGTCGTCCTCGCTGTAAGCTCATTGCCCTTTGCAATTGGAGAGAAGCAATAAAACAAAGTTTTAGTTCCCCTACAGGAAAGTTACTGCACAATTGTTTTATTCATTGGTACAACGAATTAAACCTAAAAACAATAAATACTTTCCGACACAAGTGCAACTGTGCGGCTCCTGACTGGATTCCTAAGAACCAGTTCCAGCCCGAGTCTCAGCTCAACAGTGAACATTGAATAGTGAATAGTGAACAGTGAATAGTGAATAGTGAACATTGAATAGTGAACAGTGAATAGTGAACAGTGAACATTGATTAGTGAATAGTGAACAGTGAACATTGAACATTGAATAGTGAACATTGAATAGTGAACAGTGAACATTGATTAGTGAATAGTGAAGTGAACAGTGAACACTGAATAGTGAATATTGAACAGTGAACATTGATTAGTGAATAGTGAACAGTGAACATTGAACATTGAATAGTGAACATTGAATAGTGAACAGTGAACATTGATTAGTGAATAGTGAAGTGAACATTGAAGTGAACAGTGAACACTGAATAGTGAATATTGAACAGTGAACATTGATTAGTGAACAGTGAACAGTGAATAGTGAACAGTGAATAGTGAACAGTGAATGTTGAATAGTGAACAGTGAATAGTGAACAGTGAACAGTGAATAGTGAACCGTGAACATTGAATAGTGAACAGTGAACATTGAACAGTGAATAGTGAATATTGAATAGTACACAGTGAATAGTGAACATTGAACAGTGAATCGTGAATATTGAACAGTTAACATTGAATAGTGAACAGTGAATAGTGAACAGTGAATAATGAATAGTGAACATTGAATAGTGAACAGTGAACATTGAATAGTGAACAGTGAATAGTGAACAGTGAATAGTGAACAGTTAACATTGAATAGTGAACAGTGAATAGTGAATAGCGAACAGAGAATAATGAATAGTGAACATTGAATAGTGAACAGTGAATATTGAAAATTGAATAATGAATAGCGACCATTGAATAGTAAACATTGAACAGTGAATAGTGAACATTGAACAGTGAACATTGAGTAGTGAACCAAAACAAAAAATGCTGGGAAAACTCAGCAGGTCTAACAGCATCTGTGGAGAAAAAGACAGAGTCCCTGTGACTCTTCTTAAGAACTAAAGAGAAGTAAAAATGTGGTGAAATATATACTGCTTAAGGGGGGTGGGATAGGTGAAGCTGGATAGAAGGCCAGTGATAGGTGGAGGCAAAGGAGAGATTGCCAAAGACGTCATAATCAAAATGTCAAAGGGCTGTTGATGTTGGCTTCATTCCTCAGAATTAGGTCCAACACTGCACTGTGCCTTGTTGGACCCTCTACACATTGACCTAAAAAGTTCTCCTGTACACATTTCAAGTAATCCATTCCATCCAAGCACTTAACACTATGTCTATCCCAATTAATGTTGGTAAAGTTGAAATCACCTAATATAATTACCCTGTTGTTCTTGTTTTTACACATGTCTGCAAATTGTGCACATATTTGCTCCTCAATTTCCCGCTGACTATTTGGGGGGGTCTATAATAAACACCTAACCGTGCCGTGGGAGGGGGTTGAGGTGTTGTGAGGGATGGAGGAGTGGACCAGCATGTCCCAGAGGGAACAGCCCCATGGAATGCCAACAGGGGATGGTGAAGGGAAGATGTGTTTGGTGTAGCATCATGCTGGAGTTGGCGGAAATGGCAGAGGATGAATCTTTGAATGCGGAGGCTGGTGGGGTGAAAAGTGAGGACAAGGGGGACCCTATCTTTGTTCCAGGAGAGAGGGTAAGGCGTGAGGGCAGAGGCACGGGAGATGGGTCGGAAACGGTTGAGGGCCCTGTCAGCCACAGCGGGTGGAAAACCTCGGTTAAGGAAGAAGGAAGACATGTGTTGGAAAGTGGCATCATTGGAACAAATGCGGTGGAGGCAAAGGAACTGAGAGAATGGGATGGATTCCTCACAGGAAGTGGGGTGTGAGGAGCTGTAGTCGAGGTAGCTGTGGGAGTCAACTGGCTTGTAATGAATATTGGTGGACAGTATTACCAGAAATTGAGACTGAGAGGTCAAAGAAGGGAAGGGAAGTGTCAGTGATGGGCCGTATGAAAGTGATGGAGGGGTGGAGATTGGAAACAAAATTAATACATTTTTCCAGGTCCAAATGAGAGCATGAAGCGGCACCAAAACAGTCATCAATGTACCGGATAAAGAGTTGTGGGAGGAGGCTGGAGTAGGACTGGAACAAGGAATGTTCCACATACCCCATAAAGAGACAGGCATAACTGGGGTCCATGCGGGTACCCATAGCCACACCTTTTATTTGGAGGAAGTGAGACAAGTTTAAGGAGAAATTGTTCTGTGAGAGAACAAGTTCAGCCAGATGGAGGAGAGCGGTGGTGGATGGGGATTGTGCGGGCCTCTGTTCAAGGAAGAAGCGGAGAGCCCAAAGACAGTCCTGGTGGGGGATGGAGGTGTAGAGGGATTGGATGTCTATGGTGAAGAAGAGGCGGTTGGGGCCAGGGAACTGGAAATTGTTTATATGATAGGGCGTTAGAGGAATCGCGGATTTGGGTGGGAAGAGACAGGGCAAGGGGAGAGAGAACGGAGTCAAGATGGCAAGAAATGAGTTCTGTGGGGCAGGAACAGGCTGACACGATGGGTCTAACGGGACAGTCCTGTTTGTGGATTTTGGGGAGAAGGTAGAAGCGGGCTTGTCCAAGGTTGGGAGACTGTGAGGTTAGAAGCTGTGGAGGGAAGATCTCCAGGGGACAGTCCTAGAAACAATGGCTTGATGTTTGGTGGTGGCGTCATGGTCCAGGGGGAGGTAGGAGGAAGTGTCTGAGAGTTGGCACTCAGCCTCTGCGAGGTAGAGGTCAGTGCGCCAGACAACAACAGCACCACCCTTGTCTGCAGGTTTGATAATGTCAGGATTGGACCTGAGAGAACGGAGTGCAGCAAGTTCAGAAGGAGACAGGTTAGAGTGGGTGAGAGGGTCAGAGAAATTGAGATGGCCGACGTCACGCTGACAGTTCTCAATGAAAAGATCGAGAGCAGATAAGAGGTCAGTGGGAGGGGTCCAGGTGGAGGAAGAATACTGGAGGCGGGTGAAAGGATCTATTGAACGGGGAGAGGACTCCTGCCCAAAGAAGTGAGCATGGAGGTGAAGGTGGCAGAAGAAGAGTTAAGCATCGTGGTGAGCCCGAAATTCATTGAGGGTATGAAACTGAGTCCCTTGCTGAGCACTGAACGTTCAGCATTAGAGAGGGGAAGGTCAGGGGGCATGGTGAATACACGGCCAGGGCTGGGATTAGAAGATGGGGATGGGGTCAGAGGGACGGGAAGGGGTGTAGGGTCCTAGATGGGCTTTGGTATCAATAAGTTGTTGGAGCTTGCGTTCCTTTGCACCTGAAGGAAAGAGAAAAAGTTTCTTGTTAAGGCAAGTGAATAACGAACATTGAATAGTGAACAGTGAATAATGAATAGCAAACATTGAACAGTGAATAGTGAACATTGAATATTGGAGAGTGAACATTGAATAGTGAACAGTGAACACTGAACAGTGAACATTGAACAGTGAACATTGGCAGAAGCAATTATTTTACCGGAAAATTCAGATAGCCAGGCAGCGCGCATTATGGAGCAGATAACATGCATCTTTACAGCACCTAACTTCACAACCTGCTTTCACTGCCCTACAGTAAATGTCACTTTCTTAAGTCTATGTCTATTCATATGTGTAGTTAAACACACACATAAGGATAAAATTACAAGTCCTGAAAATTGGGCAGAAAAATAAAGCAAGGGACCTTTTAGTTAAGGTAGAATGTTTTTGCAACCTTTTTCCTTTACACATTCTCATTCTTAAATTCAGGGCCTCAAGTGGGCCCCTCACCTCCTGCTAGGTCCTGCCCCAAAGGGCATTGCAAGCTGTTTAAAGCATGCTGTTTTTAAGTGTTTGAAAACGACTCAAATCATTGAAATTTTAGCAGCTTTATCTTAGATAAAATGGTTAATATAAATGTTAAAGGTATAATAATCAGACAATTGAACTTAAGAGGAACAATCTTTTAATGTGCATTCTACAGCCTAAATTTACTAACATTGCCTTTGGTCAATAAAAGTGATGAGAATTTTAACTCTTATTGCGATAAAAGTGATGAGCAGCATCTGCTCTAATTCTAAAATTAGGTGTAAATACAGTGTTTATTTTATTTCAATGAAAAAGTCATAAAGCTAGAGATGGCAGTATAGATCAAAGCAAGTTGCCACATGGCACCGGCAGAATCAGCTTTAATGTTGTCTTTCACAATTAGCTGTGTTGCAAAATTAGTAATCTTTATAAGATCATAAGATCAAAAGAAGTAAGAGCAGGAGTAGGCCATACGGCCCCTCGGGACTGCTCCAACATTCCATAAGATCATGGCTGATCTGATTGTGGCTTTGACACCACTTTCCTGCCTGTCCCCCAATAACCCTTGACTCCCTTGCAGATCAAAAATGTGTCTAACTCAGCCAATGAATACATTCAATGACCCAGCCTCCACTGCTCTCTAGAATTCCAAAGACTGTGGAGATTTGGACCCAAGGCAATTTGGCAAATTGGATCCAAAATTGGCTGAGTGGCAGGAAGCAGAGGGTGATGGTCGAGTGGTGTTTTTGTGACTGGATGCCTGTGTCCAGTGGGGTTCCACAGGGACCAGTGTTGGGTCCTTTGCTGTTTGTGATATATATAAACGATTTAGACTTGAATATAGGAAGATTGATCAATAAGTTCGCATATTACACGAAAATTGGTGGGGTGGTAAATAGTGAAGAGGATAGCCTTAGATTACAGAAGGATATAGATGGGCTGGTCAGATGGGCTGATCAGTGGCAAATGGAATTTAATCCGGATAAGTATGAGGTGATGCACTTGGGCAGGACAAACAAGGCACGGGAATACTCAATGAATGGTAGGACCCTGGGAAGTACCGAGGATCAGAGGGACCTTGGTGTGCATGTCCACCTGTCCCTTAAGGTAGCGGAACAGGTAGATAAGGAGGTTAAGAAGGCGTATGGGATACTTGCCTTTATTAGCCAAGGCACAGAATATAAAAGCATGGAGGTTATGCTGGAACTGTATAAAACTCTGGTTAGGCTACAGCTGGAGTATTGCGTGCAGTTCTGGAATCCGCATTATAGGAAGGATGTGATTGCACTAGAGAGAGTGCAGAGGAGATTTACCAGGATGTTAAAAACAAAAAAACTGCAGATGCTGGAAATCCAAAACGAAAACAGAATTACCTGGAAAAACTCAGCAGGTCTGGCAGCATCGGCGGAGAAGAAAAGAGTTGACGATTCGAGTCCTCATGACCCTTCGACAGAACTTGAGTTTGAGTCCAAGAAAGAGTTGAAATATAAGCTGGTTTAAGGTGTGTGTGGGGGGGGCGGAGAGAGAGAGAAGTGGAGGGGGGGGTGTGGTTGTAGGGACAAACAAGCAGTGATAGAAGCAGATCATCAAAAGATGTCAACAACAATAGAACAAAAGAACACATAGGTGTTAAAGTTGGTGATATTATCTAAACGAATGTGCTAATTAAGAATGGATGGTAGGGCACTCAAGGTATAGCTCTGGTGGGGGTGGGGAGAGCATAAAAGATTTTAAAATATTTAAAAATAATGGAAATAGGTGGGAAAAGAAAAATCTATATAATTTATTGAAAAATAAAGGAAGGGGGAAACAGAAAGAGGGTGGGGATGGGGGAGGGAGCTCACGACCTAAAGTTGTTGAATTCAATATTCAGTCCAGAAGGCTGTAAAGTGCCTAATCGGAAGATGAGGTTTCCACAAACAGAACTGCCCCTGTAGACCGATCGTCTCAGCTTGCTCCTGCCCCACAGAACTCACTTCTCGTTATCTTGACTCCCTTCTCTCTCCCCTTGTCCAGTTCCTTTCCACCTACATCCGTGATTCCTTTGACACCTTACGTCACATCAACAATTTCCAGTTCCCTGGCCCCAACCGCTTCCTCTTCACCATGGACATCCAATCCCTCTACACCTCCATCCCCCACCAGGATGGTCTGAGGGCCCTTAGCTTCTTCCTCAAACAGAGGCCTGAACAATCCCCATCCACCACTACTCTCCTCCATCTGGCTGAACTTGTTCTCACGCTGAACAATTTCTCCTTCAACTCCTCTCACTTCCTCCAAATAAAAGGTGTGGCTATGGGTACCCGCATGGGCCCCAGCTATGCCTGTCTCTTTATGGGGTATGTGGAACATTCCTTGTTCCAGTCCTACTCCGGCCCCCTTCCACAACTCTTTCTCCGGTACATCGATGATTACTTCGGTGCCGCTTCATGCTCTCGTCGGGACTTGGAAAAATTTATTAATTTTGCTTCCAATCTCCACCCCTCCATCATTTTCACGTGGTCCATCTCTGACACTTCCCTTCCCTTTCTTGACCTCTCTGTCTCAATCTCTGGTGATAGACTGTCCACCAATATCCATTACAAACCCACCAATGCCCACAGCTACCTCGACTACAGCTCCTCACACCCCGCTTCCTGGAAGGACTCCATCCCATTCTCTCAGTTCCTTCGCCTCCGTCGCATCTGGTCCGATGATGCTACCTTCAAAAACAGTTCCTCTGACATGTCCTCCTTCTTCCTTAACCGAGGTTTTCCACCCACCGTCGTTGACAGGGCCCTCAACCGTGTCCGGCCCATCTCCCGCGCATCCGCCCTCACGCCTTCTCCTCCCTCCCAGAAACATGATAGAGTCCCCCTTGTCCTCACTTATCATCCCACCAGCCTCCGCATTCAAAGGATCATCCTCCGCCATTTCCGTCAACTCCAGCATGATGCCACCACCAAATACATCCTCCCTTTGACCCCCCCTATCAGCATTCCGTAGGGATCGCTCCCTCCGGGACACCCTGGTCCACTCCTCCATCACCCCCTACTCCTCAACCCCCTCCTATGGCACCACCCCATGCCCACGCAAAAGATGCAACACCTGCCCCTTCACTTCCTCTCTCCTCACCGTCCAAGGGCCCAAACACTCCTTTCAAGTGAAGCAGCATTTCACTTGCATTTCCCCCAACTTAGTCTACTGCATTCGTTGCTCCCAATGTGGTCTCCTCTACATTGGAGAGTCCAAAAGTAAACTGGGCGACCGCTTTGTAGAACACCTGCGGTCTGTCCGCAAGAATGACCCAAACCTCCCTGTCGCTTGCCATTTTAACACTCCACCCTGCTCTCTTGCCCACATGTCTGTCCTTGGCTTGCTGCATTGTTCCAGTGAAGCCCAACGCAAACTGGAGGAACCACACCTCATCTTCCGACTAGGCACTTTACAGCCATCCGGACTGAATAGTGAATTCAACAACTTTAGGTCGTGAGCTTCCTCCCCCATCCCCACCCCCTTTCTGTTTCCCCCTTCCTTTTTTTTCCAATAAATTATATAGATTTTTCTTTTCCTACCTATTTCCATTATTTTTAAATGTTTTAAAATCTTTTATGCTCTCCCCACCCCCACTAGAGCTATACCTTGAGTGCCCTACCATCCATTCTTAATTAGCACATTCGTTTAGATAATATCACCAACTTTAACACCTATGTGTTCTTTTGTTCTATTGTTGTTGACATCTTTTGATGATCTGCTTCTATCACTGCTTGTTTGTCCCTACAACCACACCCCCACCTCCACTTCTCTCTCTCGCTCTCCGCCCCCCCACACACACACCTTAAACCAGCTTATATTTCAACTCTTTCTTGGACTCGAACTCAAGTTCTGTCGAAGGGTCACGAGGACTCGAAACGTCAACTCTTTTCTTCTCCGCCGATGCTGCCAGAACTGCTGAGTTTTTCCAGGTAATTCTGTTTTTGTTTACCAGGATGTTGCCTGGGCTAGAGAGTTTTAGTTATGAGGAGAGATTGGAAAGACTGGGGTTATTTTCCTTGGAGCAGAAGAGATTGAGGGGGGACATGATTGAGGTGTATAAAATTATGAGGGGTGTAGATAGAGTAGACAGGAAGGAACTTTTCCCCTTGGTGGAGGGATCAATAACCAGGGGGCATTGATTTAAAGTAAGAGGCAAGGGGTTTAGAGGGGATGTGAGGAAGAATTTTTTCAGAGGGTAGTGGGAATCTGGAACTCACTGCCTGAAAGGGTGATAGAAGCAGATACCCTCCTAACATTTAAGAAGTATTTGGATATGCACTTGCGATGCCATAGCATACAAGACTATGGGCCTAATGCTGGAAATTGGGATTAGAATAGTTAGGTACTTGTCTGACTGGCGCAGAATTGATAGGCCAAAGGGCCTTTTTCTGTGCTGTAGACCACTATGACTCTATGACTAGCAATCCACTGAGAGAAGAAATTCCTCCTCATTTCCATCTTAAATAGGAGCCCCCTTATTACCCCTGTCAATGAAGGTGGGCAGAGGTCATGTTTTCATCCCATTAGTCTGTTTGTCTGTAAAAAATATATCTCAAAACTAATAGACAGATTTCAACAAAACTTGGCACACAGATAGGGTTTGGCCCAAGGAAGAACAGGTTAGTTTTTTGTGAAACTGTGGATCTGGATCCAGAACCTGGAATTTTTTAAAGGATCAATTAACATTGGGAGATAGGGCAAATTGACTTGTTCTTGGAACGTTGTGGATTGTTTCAGCTGCTGTGGTGCAATTTTCCACAGCTGTCAAAACATGTGCAAAGTTTTCAGAGCAACAGAATGGCCAGAAGTCTCCTCAGTTAGAGGGAACTCTGAATAAAAAGTTTTATTTTTTCAGATATGCCATTACAGAGCATCAACCAGACAGGGAAAAGCCTCAAGGAAGAGTCACATAATTATGACAACGTTGAGTTGACATAGCATGGTGGAGAAATGCGCGCTACCAAGTGCCGTCTTCACTTGTTTTTAAATGGTACCTCCAAGTTCTAAATTGCTCCACGAGGGAAACATCCTCCCAGCATCGACCGTGTCAAACCCTCTCACAATCTTACATGTTTACGAGATCACCTCTCATTCTTCTAAACTTCAATCTTTCCTCAGAAGCCTTCTCTGAACTGCCTCCAATGCAGGTATATCCCTCCTTAAATAAGGAGGCCAAAGCTGTACACAGTACTCTAGGTAGGGTCTCGTCAATGCATTGTTGTCACCAAGGTGTAGCTATGACATTATAGATTTTTAAGGACAACTGTATGAAAAGCACGTTTGCTAAAATTCGTTTTTATAAATGCCATTGTTCAGAAAAGGAATGTATGGATCAACAACTTGTCACCTTTCTGTATTGGTTCCAAAACCATATCAAACTGCTTATCTCAAGAAGAGTCACAAAAGACATTATTCAATGAGTGTTCCACAAGTGTAAATGAGATCCTTCCACTTGCTAGTTTTCTTTAAGAACAGAGATAATTAACTGCTAAGGGCCTTAATGAAATGTTAAAAAAAAAACCCTAGATGGGGGAAAGGCTGTTTGAATGGCCAATACCTAATATGGAAGCATGATTCGTCAGTTTGGGAGCAGCCATCTTTGGGTTTCATACTATGTTAAAAGGCTTGAAGTTAAAGATAAAACCATCTTAAACATCATGAGAGGGAGACACCTTGAAACAGAAACTGCTTCTCAACAGGGAAAGACTATGGAAAGTTTCCAGAAGCAGCTATTGGACAGCTAGCTGGACTAAATCAGGCTGCCAAGAGCCACCACCTGCACTACCACGAAAAGTGAAAACAGGAGCCTTCACTCTCTCCCAGGACCTATTCTGCTTGTTGAGTCCACCTGCAAAAGCAAACATCCAAGCACTCAACTACAGAAGCCATCACAGTTGCTAAACCAAACCTCAAATTTCAATCCCTTCACTTCAGAAGGAAGGAATTCAAGCAACAGCCATGCAATGATATCTCTCACAGACTGATTTGATATCTCATATTTAAGTATCTTTATTTATATCTGCTTTTAATCTTTAATAACCTTATCACTTTTATCTAACTTTCAGCAGTTGTTTTTGTAATAAATTTAACCTTGATCTAACTAAAGCTTGTGTGCTGGGTTATTTTTAAATTGAACTACTCAACTGTAAGGAGGCGACATACATACACACACACACAAACTCTTAGCTCATCTGTACAGTTAAAACAAGACTTCCTTACCATCATACTCCATCCCCTTTGCAATAAAGGCTAACATTCCATTTGCCTTCTCAACTGCATGCTAACATTTTGTGATTCACATACAAGGACACCCTGATCCCTCTATATCACAGCATTCTGCAGTCCCTCTCCATTTAAATAATATTCTATGGGCAGAATTTTCAGGGTGACAAACGAGACAGCACGTAAAGTGACGCGCAGTGACGTCAGGCGAGCATCCCAACGTCACCGCACACCATCGCGATATTTAGCTGGGCACTCGTGCGATGAACTGCAACGCGTGCCCGCCATTAATTAAAGGGCTTGTTAAGGCCCTTAAATCGGCAATTGATGCCGATTTTCAGGCGCCTGTGCGATTTTCGGCTCAGTGCATGGGCGCAACGGGCAGGTGGGTAAGCGGCTTTTTAATACATCCATGGGCAGGATAAGAGGACTCAGTGGGATTGTCAATCTGGTCTGTGAAGTATTTATTGCAGAAAATGTTTTAAACTTGCCTGTGTGATCTGTAGCAGTTCAGAACGAATTCCAGCAGCTTTCTGTGTATTTTGAACTTTCAGCTCAGCACTCTGCAGTCAGCAATCTTTATCAGGCCTACAGCTTTCCGGAGGCCTCCCTTTAGCCTGGGTATGGGTTCTGACGTCTCCACTGGAGGCAGCTCCTCTGAGGAGGAAGGGAGGGATAGAATAAGAAGGAGGCCAGGAGTGGACAATCAGCCTCCACGGGAGCCACCTTTGGGAGGCCAGGCGCAGGCACAAGGGGCGCAGGGCCAAGAGGTTGTCCAAGGTGGGAGGGGCCGCAGAAGACGCCATTATCCTGCTGCCAGGGTATACCGGCGGCGAAGCAGCTACCTCAATATGACTGAGGTGCAGTGCCGAAGGAGGCTCCGTCTGTCAAGGGAGACAGTCAACTATATCTGTCAGATGATTGGGCCTGATACCTCCCTTAACTGTGTGGGTGGATACCCCATGCCAGTGACTCTGAAGCTCACAATTGCCCTCAACTTCTATGCCTCTGGCTCCTTCCAGGGCTCGGTGGGTGATCTTTGCAGTGTCTCCCAATTAGCTGTCCACACTTGTGTCAAGCAGGTTCCAGACGCTCTGTTCAGGCGTGCATTGACCTTCATCCACTTCCGCTGGGACCAGGCAAGCCAGGCTGAGTGAGCCGGAGGCTTCACGGCCATTGCTGGCTTCCCTCGCATCCAGGGTGCTATAGACTGCACATATGTGGCCATCAAGACGCCAGCAGGTGAGCCCGGTGCCTTTGTCAACAGGAAGGGCTTCCACTCCATGAACGTGCAGATAGAGTGTGATCACAGGATGCAGATTCTACAAGTCTGTGCAAGGTACCCAAGCAGCTCCCACGACACCTACATCCTCAGACACTCCCAGGTGCCGGGGCTCTTCAGTACTCCAGCTCGGCTTGATGAGTGGCTGCTGAGTGACCATGGCTATCCCCACAGAAGGTGGCTTATGACACCTCTCAGCCATCCAAGAACAGAAGCTGAACAGCAGTACAATAGGAGCCACAGCTCCACAAGGGCTGTGGTGGAGACAGCCATCGGTCTTCTCAAGATGCGCTTCCAATGCCTGGACCACTCAGGGGGTGCACTCCAATACCCCCCCAGATCATGTCTCTGTGATAGTGGTAGCAGGCTGCGCTCTCCACAATCTTGTGCTGGAAACGGGGGATGCAGTGGACAATGAAGACCTTGACGCAGTGGATGCGGCTGCACACAATGACTCCAGCACTGATTCTGAGGATGAGGAAGCACAGGGCAATGATGAGGGGCTGAACGCTGACCCGGAACTACACCAAGGAGGCAGGAACACCTGGGAGACTTTAATCCAATGAACCTCCAGCTAGCTCCACACAAATGGATCCGGAGGACCAGCCTGGCGCATCCATACGCAGCACTTAAGTGCTACATCTGCCATTTCACCAGCTACAACTAAGGGCTTTGTACATAAACCTCAATGTCCACTCAAACACTCATGATATGTCTGTAAAACATACAAATGCAGCACAAAGGAGCCATCCTCAGCCATGGTAACACATGTGGATGTTATTTTGATCCATCATATGGTGCAACAGAATTAATTCCAAATATTGTTACAACGTCAAAAAATAAAAATTCCCTAATCTAGGGCCAACACAAAAACACCAGTGAGAAACCCGTGGTGTGCCTAAGGTGCCTTATGCTTACATTTACGGGTGCTAGTCTTGGTGCCGCCCTATCACTTGGAGTGGCTTCTGAGACAGCCTGCTAACTCTGTTGTCCTGTTGGCCTCGATGACCTTGGCGAACGTCCTCTGGCCCATGGAGCCTGTGCTGGTCCTGCTTGGGAGGGAGTGGCCAGTTCCACAGCTGGCATCTCCCCAGTCGTCACAGCCTCAACGGATGCAACGGTCACTGGCAGAGGGGCGAAGGAGCTGCTGCCCTCATCCGGAACGCCCTGAGAGGAGCCAGCTGAGACAACAGGCAGCTGCCCCCCCCGACGTGAGGTCGCTTCGGACCTCCCTGCTCACCGTAGATGGATAGGCACCGAGCTGGGACACTTGGTGCCCAGACCATCTCCTTCATTGCCAATGACCAGCTGTGGCCACTGGCGCTGAGGGTTTGCAAGTCCAAATGTATCCCCAGGAGAAGCTGGTTGTTCTGCTGGAAGCCCCTCTCCAGGAGAGTCACCAATCTCTCCATGGAGGAAGCCTGACGCTCCGACGTGAGGCTCATGGCATCACTCACGCTCCGCGTGGATTCCTCCACCACGGAGACGAAGCGAAGTACACTCTTATGCAACACTCCCAGATGCTCCTGCACACACCCAGCCACATTTCTTGCAGCTGCTGCATGGCGGACGATTCCAGAGGCACATCATCACGGCCCAACTCAGCATGTGCCTGGTCCCCTGCAGTCCACTGGCTGCTGGTGCCATCTGCACTCTCTGTCTCTGCCATCTCCTCCAGTGAAGTATCCTCTCCACTGTGCCACGGGACATTAGCCGTCGTAACAATTCCCACCAAGGTGCTAGTATCTGCGCTGCAGCCTGCCTCGCTGAAATGGTGTGACGGAGGTGACAGTTCAGGCCCCTCAGGTGTGAAAGGGGGCATCTGCAATTCCTCCTGGTGGCCATGCTCTGATGATGCTGAGATTAACAACAAGGACAGTGGATCAGTTAGCGTGCACACAATAACACACTTCATCCCTTTCCCCCAGGCTCATAATGTGCTTCCAGAACCTAAGGAGACAAACATTGGTGGGGTGGCAAATAGTCAGGAGGACGCCCAAACATTACAGGTAGATACAGATGGGCTGGTCAGATAGTCTAAGGAATACCAAATGAAATGTTATGTGAGTAAGTGTGAGGTGATGCACTTGGGCAGGACAAACAAAGTACGAGAATACACGAGGAGTGGTAGGACCCTGGAAAGTAAGGACGATTAGAGGGACCATGCTGAGCATGTCGACAGGCCCATTAAGGTAGTGGGACAGGTACATAAGGCGTTTAAGAAGGTAAAAGCCATACTTGCCTTTATTAACTGAGGAATAGAATGTAAGAACAGGGAGGTCATGTTGCAAGTGCAGAAAACGCAGTCCAGGCCACAGCTAGACTTCAGCGTTCAGTTGTGATCAGCGCTTCATGGGAGGAATGTGATTAGAGTAGAGAGTGTGCAGAGGTTCGTGACCAGGGTGCATGCTGGCCTGGAGAGTTGGAGTTATGAGGAAACATAGCATACACTGGTGAAATTTGCCGTGGAGCACAGGAGATTGAGGGGTGACATTATTGAGCTTCATAACATTATGGGGGGCATAAATAGGGTGGATAGAAATCAACTCTTCCCCTTGGCAGAGGGATGATGACTAACCTGGTGGCATTTATTTAAGGTAAGGGGCATGAGATTGACAGGTGAGGTGATGTGGAACTTTTGGACAGAGTAATATGGGATGCACTGGCTAATAGAGTGGTGGACGCAGAAACCCTCCTAAGATGTAGTAAGTATTTGGATGTGCAGTTGCAATGCCATGGCATACAAGGCCATGGGGATAGTGGTCAGAAATGGGATAAGGCGACTTTGGAAAGTGCTGGACACGCGCATCTCCAAAGGGCCGAGGGGCCTCTGTCTATGACCCACACGTCTGACTCTATCAGTCTGTGAATGAGCAATGTTGCTGCATTAACGATTCCAACAATCATCAGTGCTTTGGGTGGTGGGAATATAGAGCGGATGTGACTATTGGCCTCAAATACCTGGCTGCTCCACCCCAGCCTCACCAACACCTGTGGACCTGGGTACATGACGCGTTTCTAGCTCCAGGGCCTCCTGTTCAAAATGGGTCAAGATGACGAGCTGGGCCTGGCCACCTCCAGTGCGCAAACATTCATATGCATTATGCGCATTTTTCTCCTGTAAAACAGAGAAGACCATTTATTGGGGCTAATCACTCATGTACTCTGTATGCGCATGCCGCACCCCAACCACAGTGGCCCATCTGAGGCCTCCAGTGCCTCCTGTCCATGCTACTGGTGATCGGTCACCAAAAGATAGTACGGCTGCTCCCAATTCCACGCACCCCCCCCACAACGGCCACCTTGGACGCATTCTGTGTCCATCACTTTCAGAAACACACGGTCTTAGCTCCCATGGCAAGGAGGCACAACTAGGTGCAGCGCCGATGGCACCAGATGGCTCTTGGCCACAAGACCTTGAGGCTCCCCTTCCACCATTTCAACACCGTGAATAGGACATGTGCTGGAGTCATGAGTATGCGCCTAGCTGCATCTCCTGCAGGTTGCTCCCAGGCTAGTCATGTGCGACTAAGACCAACACATGGTGTGGGGGAGAACTCATCTCCTCATGAACCACTAAGGCTGATGTAAGCATGGGCACTATCTGTTTGACCACCCAGTGTGCGACAAATGCCCAACAAGAGTCAATGCCGTTACGACAGTAAGACCTTGAGGGGGAGGGATGCCCTCAAAGGCTAAGTCGAACTGCTAGGTTAAATGCCCAAGGCCAACGTGGTACTCACCCTTCCAGAGTGCAACAAATCGTTGAACCACCAACAGCACTGGATCCAGGTGCGCCACACCACGTCTCGGGAGCTCACCACTCCGCCACCTCCTCCCAGGCACACTTCGTCATGTAGGGGGCCCTCCTTCTCCAATCCTGGGGAAACAGCACCTCCCACCGTGCTGCTACCTCCTCCAGGAGGGCAGCAAGGCAGTCATCAGAAAAACGAGGGACACATTGGCCCCCCGCTGGTCTACCCTGCAGCATGCCCTCCTCCTCCGGCCTTCCCTCTACATTGGCCTGCTGTGCAGACCGCCTTTGGTGCCACCTGTAGCTGGCCATTGTGAACAGCCTAAAGGAGGCTGCCTGGCCTTTTTATATACAGACTGCCGGGTCGCCATTGGACCCGGCAGTCTGTACATGCCCGCCACAAAGTTAAAACTCCCCTCTCCATGGGAATTGGAAATATGCTGGTTGGGCTTTAATTGGCCCACCTGCGTAAAATGGCAGCACGGCCCACGTTAGCATCAGCTCCTCCCACCCGCCTAATGGAAAATGTAGGCCTACTTTTCTATACTTCCTGCCAAAGTGGATAACCCCACATTTTTCCATATTATACTCCATCTGCCAATGTTTTTTCCCACTTGTCTATATGCCTTTGCAAACACTTTGTTTCCTCCTCACAACTTGCTTTCCTACCTATCTTTGTATTGTTACTTAATTTGGCTATAATAGTCATTCCCTTCATCCAAGTCATTAATATAAATTGTAAATAATAGAGGCCCCAGCACTGATCCCTGTCGCACTCCTCTAGTTAGAGATTGCCAACCTGAAAATAATGCATTTACCCCAACTCTCTGTTTCCTGTTAGTTAGCCAATCCTCTCTCCATGCTATTATACAACCCCAACACCAGGAGCTCTTATTTTGTGTATTAACCTTTTTATGTGGCACATTATTGAATGCTTTTTGAAAATCCAAATACACCGCATCCAACCTGCTTGGTACGTCCTCAAAGATCTCTAATAAATTTGTCAAACATGATTTCCATTTCTAGAAACCACGATGCCTCCAGCTGATCGTATTATGATTTTCTGTATGTCCTGCTACTACCTCCTTGTATATTCCAGCATTTTCCCAGTGACAGTGGTTAGGCCACCTGGCCTATGGTTTCCTGTTTTTGGTTTCCTTCCTTTCTCAAACAGAGGTGTTGCATTCATGGTTTTCCAAACTACTGGGATCTTTCCAGAATCTAGAGAATTTTAGAAGATTACAACCAATGCATCCACTATCTCTGCAGCCATCTTTTTTAAGACCCTAGGATGCAAGTCATCAGGTCCAGGGGAATTTTGTCCCATTAGTTTTCCTAATGCTTTATTTCTAGTGATTGTGATTGCTTTAAATTCCTCCCTCATTTTTGCCTCTTAATTTTCTTCTATTCTTAGGATTTTTTTTTTGCCTTCTACTCTGAAGGCAAATACAAAATACTTGTTCAAAGCCTCTGCCATTTTTTTATTTCCCACTATTAATCTCACCTTCTCACCCTCAAAGGGACCAATGCACATTTTAGCTACTCTTTTCCATTTCATGCTTGTAGAAGCTCTTACTATCTGTTTTTATATTTCTAGCTGGTTTTCTCTTATACTCTAATTTCTCCCTCTTTATTATCTTTCGGTCATCCTTTGCTATTTTCTGAAGTTTTTAATCTTCTGGCCTACCATTAATCCTCACAGCATTGCACCCCTTTTCTTTCAATTTTTAAAATTCATTTACTGGATTTGAGCATCGCTAGCTGGGCCAACATTTATTGTCTATTATTAAATGCCTTAGAGAAGGTTGTGGTGAGCTGCCTTCTTGAACTGTTGTAGTTCATGTGGTGTAGGTACACCCACAGTGATGTTAGGGAGAGAGTTCTAGGATTATGACCCAGCGACAGTGAAGGAACAGCAATATATTTCCAAGTCAGAATGGTGAGTGACTTGGAGGGGAACTTCCAGGTGGTGGCATTACCATGTGTTTGCTGCCCTTGTCCTTCTAGATGGTAGTGGTCATGGGTTTGGAAGGTGCTATCTAAGGAGCCTTGGTGAATTTCTGCAGTGCATCTTGTCGATGGTACACACTGTTGCTACTGTGCATTGGTGGTGGAGGGAGTGAATGTTTGTGGATGTAGTGCCAATCAAGTGAGCTGCTTTGTCCTGGATGGTGTCAAGCTTCTTGAGTGCTTTTGGAGCTGCACTCATCCAGGCAAGTGGGGAGTATTCCATCACACTCCTGTCTTGTGCCTTGTAGATGGTGGACCGGCTTTGGGGAACCAGGAGGCAAGTTACTCATCGCAGGATTCCTAGCCTCTGACCTGCTCTTGTAGCCACAGTATTTACATGGCTGGTCAAGTTCAGTTTCTGGTCAATGATAACCACCAGGATGTTGATAGTGGGGATTCAATGATGGTAATGCCATTGAATTTCAAGGGGCGATGGTTAGATTCTCTCTTGTTGGAGATGTCATTGGCTGGCACTCATGTGGTGTGAATGTTACTTGCCACTTGTCAGCCCAAGCCTGGATATTGTCTAGGTCTTGCTGCATTTGGACATGGACTGCTTCAGTATCTGAGGAGTCGCGAATGATGCTGAACATTGTGCAATCATCAGCGAACATCCCCACTTCTGACCTTATAATGGAAGGAAGGTCATTGAAGAAGCAGCTGAAGATTGTTGGGCCGAGGACACTACCCTGAGGAACTCTTGCAGTGATGTCCTCGAACAGAGATGACCGACCTCCAACAACCACAACCATCTTCCTTTGTGCTAGATATGACTCCAACCAATGCAAAGTTTTCCCCCTGATCCCCACTGACATCAGTTTTGCTTGGGCTCCTTGATGCCACATTTGGTCAAATGCTGCTTTGATGTCAAGGGCAGTCACTCTCACCTCACCTCTGGAGTTCAGCTCATTTGTCCGTGTTTGGACCAAGGCTGTAATGAGATCAGGAGCTGAGTGGCCCTGGCAGAACATAAACTGAGCATCAGTGAGCAGGTTATTGCTGAGTAAGTGCTGCTTGATAGCATTTTGACTCAGCTGGTGAGCTAAGGGTAAATAAAGGCGATGAGCTGAAGGCACAGATGGACACATGGCAGAATGATATCATCACTATAACGGAAACACGGCTTAAAGAGGGGCAAAAATACCATCTCAACATCCCTGGATATAGAATTTTCAGACAGGATAGGAAGGGGGATAAAAAAGATGGTTAAAGAATCAATTACAGTGCTGAGGAAGGATGATATGCTAAATGAAGCATCAAATGAGGCTATATGAGTTGAGCTCAGAAATAAAAAGGGGAAGCCACACTGCTAGGGGTGTACTATAGACCCCCAAATAGTGGAAGGGAGTTAGAAGAACAAACCTCTGAGTGCAAAAGCAAATATAATAGTTGGGGACTTCGACTACCCTAATATCATTTGGGATATGAACAGTGTGAAATGCACAAAGGCCACAAAATTCTTGAACTGCATTCAAGAGAACTTTTCAGCCAGCATGTAACAAGCCTAACGAGAAGGGCAATTCTAGATTTAAGTTGGAATCGTCCAGTCCCGTTGGTGGCAGGCGTCACGGCAGCATGAGTGGACTATGTGGCAAGAAGGCCAAAAATCGGTTCCATGCCGTAGTGAAACCAGTTTATAATCTTCCACTCCGCCCATCAATGGTGCTGCATTTCCTGCCGCCACACATCAGGAACCTAATTTCAATATTTTAGCATCTCATTATAAGCCCTGCTCACCTGGATCATCCCCCACATCAAATTTACTGCCCATGTCAGAACGGCATGCTTCAAGACTGCCTTCAAAAGGCATGTACCTGGTGAGCTGAGCTTCGCAGGGAACTCGAAGGTGGGTGCATACAAACTTGCGCAGCGCCTGTCAGCATTGCCCGTAGCACTTCAAGGAAGAGGCACCGCACATTCAGCGGAGTGCGGGGCAGTGCACAGGCAAGTCGCTTTTTCCTGGCTGGCTTTCAGCACGGTGCCAGGGCAAGGGCTCCAGTGTGAATGAAGCCAGTGGGCGTGGGGACATGGCAGCACAGTCTAAAAGAAATACACAATCACATGCCGGGGCAGTGGTGGCGGGGGTTGGTGGGGAGGGGCGGGTGAGGGAAGCAACCACGCACTTGGGAAAGCTTGTCGAAAGTGAGCATTCTTTCACAGCTGAGACCTGTTATGACCACAGCCAGTGTTAATTGCTGCACAAACCAAATCTCAGAGGGAAACTTGGCTTATGGGCCACAACATTTTTTTAGTATTCACAATAACGAGAGGACGGCATACTGATCTCAGCAGGAAGAGGTCCAGTAACACTTTCATGATTTTAAAAATTAAAAGTGTTATTCACAAAAAAAACTTAAATGCACAAGATTACAGTTACACAATTAAGGTTAGTCGAACAAAACTTTCCCCCAAAACTCTACTTAGTCAAACCCACAAGTAACCACCTTCCAGGCTGCACTTCCTTATAGATGTTACATATGAAATCCAGTAATATTACACAAGGCAAACTGCTGTAGCTTCAATAAAGGTGTATCACATGACCCTTACGCTCTTCCACTCTGTAGTGGAATTCACTTCAGAATAAACCCGCTTGCTGCAGCCCAAAACTTTTCTGGCTTGACTGGATGGGTGATTCAAACTGCCTCCTCCTCCAGCCCAGTGCTCCAGCTATCTCAACAGCCTAAACAGCTCTAGCTATCTCCAGCCATCTCTAGATCAACAGCTTTCCAGCTCGTCAGCTATCCACGGTAATTCTAATATACATTTTTCCCTTTCATCTTCATTTTCATTTTCTCACACACCTCTTTGAAACTCAAAGATAAAAACAAAAAAACTGCGGATGCTGGAAATCCAAAACAAAAACAGAATTACCTGGAAAAACTCAGCAGGTCTGGCAGCATCGGCGGAGAAGAAAAGAGTTGACGTTTCGAGTCCTCATGACCCTTCGACAGAACTTGAGTTCGAGTCCAGGAAAGAGCTGAAATATAAGCTGGTTTAAGGTGTGTGTGTGGGGGGCGGAGAGATAGAGAGACAGAGAGGTGGAGGGGGTTGGTGTGGTTGTAGCGACAAACAAGCAGTGATAGAAGCAGAATATCAAAAGATGTCAACAACAATAGTACAATAGAACACATAGGTGTTAAAGATAAAGTTGGTGATATTATCTAAACGAATGTGCTAATTAAGAATGGATGGTAGGGCACTCAAGGTATAGCTCTAGTGGGTTTTTTTTTATTTTATATAATGGAAATAGGTGGGAAAAGGAAAATCTTTATAATTTATTGGGAAAAAAAAGAGAAGGGGGAAACAGAAAGGGGGTGGGGATGGGGGAGGGGACTCACGACCTAAAGTTGTTGAATTCAATATTCAGTCCGGAAGGCTGTAAAGTCCCTAGTCGGAAGATGAGGTGTTGTTCCTCCAGTTTGCGTTGGGCTTCACTGGAACAATGCAGCAAGCCAAGGACAGACATGTGGGCAAGAGAGCAGGGTGGAGTGTTAAAATGGCAAGCGACAGGGAGGTTTGGGTCATTCTTGCGGACAGACCGCAGGTGTTCTGCAAAGCGGTCGCCCAGTTTACGTTTGGTCTCTCCAATGTAGAGGAGACCACATTGGGAGCAACGAATGCAGTAGACTAAGTTGGGGGAAATGCAAGTGAAATGCTGCTTCACTTGAAAGGAGTGTTTGGGTCCTTGGACGGTGAGGAGAGAGGAAGTGAAGGGGCAGGTGTTGCATCTTTTGCGTGGGCAAGGGGTTGTGCCATAGGAGGGGGTTGAGGAGTAGGGGGTGATGGAGGAGTGGACCAGGGTGTCCCGGAGGGAGCGATCCCTACGGAATGCCGATAAGGGGGGTGAAGGGAAGATGTGTTTGGTAGTGGCATCATGCTGGAGTTGGCGGAAATGGCGGAGGATGATCCTTTGAATGCGGAGGCTGGTGGGGTGATAAGTGAGGACAAGGGGGACCCTATCATGTTTCTGGGAGGGAGGAGAAGGAGTGAGGGCGGATGCGCGGGAGATGGGCCGGACACGGTTGAGGGCCCTGTCAACGACCGTGGGTGGAAAACCTCGGTTAAGGAAGAAGGAGGACATGTCAGAGGAACTGTTTTTGAATGTAGCATCATCGGAACAGATGCGACGGAGGCGAAGGAACTGAGAGAATGGGATGGAGTCCTTACAGGAAGTGGGGTGTGAGGAGCTGTAGTCGAGATAGCTGTGGGTGTCGGTGGGTTTGTAATGGATATTGGTGGACAGTCTATCACCAGAGATTGAGACAGAGAGGTCAAGGAAGGGAAGGGAAGTGTCAGAGATGGACCACGTGAAAATGATGGAGGGGTGGAGATTGGAAGCAAAATTAATAAATTTTTCCAAGTCCTGACGAGAGCATGAAGCAGCACCGAAATAATCATCGATGTACCGGAGAAAGAGTTGTGGAAGGGGGCCGGAGTAGGACTGCAACAAGGAATGTTCCACATACCCCATAAAGAGACAGGCATAGCTGGGGCCCATGCGGGTACCCATAGCCACACCTTTTATTTGGAGGAAGTGAGAGGAGTTGAAGGAGAAATTGTTCAGCGTGAGAACAAGTTCAGCCAGACGGAGGAGAGTAGTGGTGGATGGGGATTGTTCGGGCCTCTGTTCGAGGAAGAAGCTAAGGGCCCTCAGACCATCCTGGTGGGGGATGGAGGTGTAGAGGGATTGGACGTCCATGGTGAAGAGGAAGCGGTAGGGGCCAGGGAACTGGAAATTGTTGATGTGACGTAAGGTGTCAGAGGAATCACGGATGTAGGTGGGAAGGGACTGGACAAGGGGAGAGAGAAGGGAGTCAAGATAACGAGAAATGAGTTCTGTGGGGCAGGAGCAAGCTGAGACGATCGGTCTACCGGGGCAGTTCTGTTTGTGGATTTTGGGTAGGAGATAGAAGCGGGCCGTCCGAGGTTGGGCAACTATCAGGTTGGAAGCTGTGGGAGGGAGATCCCCAGAGGAGATGAGGTCAGTGACAGTCCTGGAAACAATGGCTTGATGTTCAGTGGTGGGGTCATGGTCCAGGGAGAGGTAGGAGGAAGTGTCTGCGAGTTGACGCTCAGCCTCCGCGTGGTAGAGGTCAGTGCGCCAGACAACAACAGCACCACCCTTGTCAGCGGGTTTGATGACAATGTCAGGGTTGGACCTGAGAGAATGGAGTGCAGTAAGTTCAGAGAGAGACAGGTTAGAATGGGTGAGAGGAGCAGAGAAATTGAGACGACTAATGTCGCGCCGACAGTTCTCAATGAAAAGATCGAGAGAAGGTAAGAATCCAGAGGGAGGGGTCCAGGTGGAGGGAGAATATTGAAGATGGGTAAAAGGATCCGTTGAACTGGGAGAGGACTCCTGCCCAAAGAAGTGAGCCCGGAGACGAAGACGGCGGAAGAAGAGTTCAGTATCATGCCGAGCCCGAAATTCATTGAGGTGAGGGCGTAAGGGTATGAAACTAAGTCCTTTGCTGAGCACTGAACGTTCAGCATCGGAGAGGGGAAGGTCAGGGGGTATAGTGAATACACGGCTGGGGTTGGGATTGGAAGATGGGGTGGGGACGGAGGGACAGGCAGGGGTGGAGGGTCCTAGATGGGTGTTGGTGTCGATGAGTTGTTGGAGCTTGCGTTCCTTAGCACTTGAGAGAAAGAGAAAAAGTTTCTTGTTGAGGCGTCGGATGAGCCGAAGGATAAAATGAAACTGGGGGCACGCGCAGCTTTGAAAAAGGGTACGGCGGTGCTGCTGGAGGGAGAGGTCGAGTGTGTTCATATGGCGGCGCATGGCACTGAGAGTGGATTTCAGAATGTGACGGGAACAGCAGTCCGAGAAACGTTTTATGTCCCGGAGATACCTGTAATCCTGGGTGGGTTCGAAACATGAGGGGTGGAATTTCAGTTGAAATCCATGTGGGGTAAGTCGGAGACGGAGACAGTCACTGAGAAAGGAGATATGGCTGTGAAAGCGGGTTTTAGTAAACACCTTGTCAAACACTAGGAGAGAAATGGAAAGCAATGAAGGTGAACAAGGCAACAGAGAAATCCGGAAATCTTGTCGCAGAGAGGAACAGAACTTCTTCAAGGAGGTAGGCATTTCTTGAAGAGCAGTGGCAGTCAATTAAACACAGAGATAAAAACAAAAAAACTGCGGATGCTGGAAATCCAAAACAAAAACAGAATTACCTGGAAAAACTCAGCAGGTCTGGCAGCATCGGCGGAGAAGAAAAGAGTTGACGTTTCGAGTCCTCATGACCCTTCGACAGAACTTGAGTTCGAGTCCAGGAAAGAGCTGAAATATAAGCTGGTTTAAGGTGTGTGTGTGGGGGGCGGAGAGATAGAGAGACAGAGAGGTGGAGGGGGTTGGTGTGGTTGTAGCGACAAACAAGCAGTGATAGAAGCAGAATATCAAAAGATGTCAACAACAATAGTACAATAGAACACATAGGTGTTAAAGATAAAGTTGGTGATATTATCTAAACGAATGTGCTAATTAAGAATGGATGGTAGGGCACTCAAGGTATAGCTCTAGTGGGTTTTTTTTTTTTTTTATTTTATATAATGGAAATAGGTGGGAAAAGGAAAATCTTTATAATTTATTGGGAAAAAAAAGAGAAGGGGGAAACAGAAAGGGGGTGGGGATGGGGGAGGGGACTCACGACCTAAAGTTGTTGAATTCAATATTCAGTCCGGAAGGCTGTAAAGTCCCTAGTCGGAAGATGAGGTGTTGTTCCTCCAGTTTGCGTTGGGCTTCACTGGAACAATGCAGCAAGCCAAGGACAGACATGTGGGCAAGAGAGCAGGGTGGAGTGTTAAAATGGCAAGCGACAGGGAGGTTTGGGTCATTCTTGCGGACAGACCGCAGGTGTTCTGCAAAGCGGTCGCCCAGTTTACGTTTGGTCTCTCCAATGTAGAGGAGACCACATTGGGAGCAACGAATGCAGTAGACTAAGTTGGGGGAAATGCAAGTGAAATGCTGCTTCACTTGAAAGGAGTGTTTGGGTCCTTGGACGGTGAGGAGAGAGGAAGTGAAGGGGCAGGTGTTGCATCTTTTGCGTGGGCAAGGGGTTGTGCCATAGGAGGGGGTTGAGGAGTAGGGGGTGATGGAGGAGTGGACCAGGGTGTCCCGGAGGGAGCGATCCCTACGGAATGCCGATAAGGGGGGTGAAGGGAAGATGTGTTTGGTAGTGGCATCATGCTGGAGTTGGCGGAAATGGCGGAGGATGATCCTTTGAATGCGGAGGCTGGTGGGGTGATAAGTGAGGACAAGGGGGACCCTATCATGTTTCTGGGAGGGAGGAGAAGGAGTGAGGGCGGATGCGCGGGAGATGGGCCGGACACGGTTGAGGGCCCTGTCAACGACCGTGGGTGGAAAACCTCGGTTAAGGAAGAAGGAGGACATGTCAGAGGAACTGTTTTTGAATGTAGCATCATCGGAACAGATGCGACGGAGGCGAAGGAACTGAGAGAATGGGATGGAGTCCTTACAGGAAGTGGGGTGTGAGGAGCTGTAGTCGAGATAGCTGTGGGTGTCGGTGGGTTTGTAATGGATATTGGTGGACAGTCTATCACCAGAGATTGAGACAGAGAGGTCAAGGAAGGGAAGGGAAGTGTCAGAGATGGACCACGTGAAAATGATGGAGGGGTGGAGATTGGAAGCAAAATTAATAAATTTTTCCAAGTCCTGACGAGAGCATGAAGCAGCACCGAAATAATCATCGATGTACCGGAGAAAGAGTTGTGGAAGGGGGCCGGAGTAGGACTGCAACAAGGAATGTTCCACATACCCCATAAAGAGACAGGCATAGCTGGGGCCCATGCGGGTACCCATAGCCACACCTTTTATTTGGAGGAAGTGAGAGGAGTTGAAGGAGAAATTGTTCAGCGTGAGAACAAGTTCAGCCAGACGGAGGAGAGTAGTGGTGGATGGGGATTGTTCGGGCCTCTGTTCGAGGAAGAAGCTAAGGGCCCTCAGACCATCCTGGTGGGGGATGGAGGTGTAGAGGGATTGGACGTCCATGGTGAAGAGGAAGCGGTAGGGGCCAGGGAACTGGAAATTGTTGATGTGACGTAAGGTGTCAGAGGAATCACGGATGTAGGTGGGAAGGGACTGGACAAGGGGAGAGAGAAGGGAGTCAAGATAACGAGAAATGAGTTCTGTGGGGCAGGAGCAAGCTGAGACGATCGGTCTACCGGGGCAGTTCTGTTTGTGGATTTTGGGTAGGAGATAGAAGCGGGCCGTCCGAGGTTGGGCAACTATCAGGTTGGAAGCTGTGGGAGGGAGATCCCCAGAGGAGATGAGGTCAGTGACAGTCCTGGAAACAATGGCTTGATGTTCAGTGGTGGGGTCATGGTCCAGGGAGAGGTAGGAGGAAGTGTCTGCGAGTTGACGCTCAGCCTCCGCGTGGTAGAGGTCAGTGCGCCAGACAACAACAGCACCACCCTTGTCAGCGGGTTTGATGACAATGTCAGGGTTGGACCTGAGAGAATGGAGTGCAGTAAGTTCAGAGAGAGACAGGTTAGAATGGGTGAGAGGAGCAGAGAAATTGAGACGACTAATGTCGCGCCGACAGTTCTCAATGAAAAGATCGAGAGAAGGTAAGAATCCAGAGGGAGGGGTCCAGGTGGAGGGAGAATATTGAAGATGGGTAAAAGGATCCGTTGAACTGGGAGAGGACTCCTGCCCAAAGAAGTGAGCCCGGAGACGAAGACGGCGGAAGAAGAGTTCAGTATCATGCCGAGCCCGAAATTCATTGAGGTGAGGGCGTAAGGGTATGAAACTAAGTCCTTTGCTGAGCACTGAACGTTCAGCATCGGAGAGGGGAAGGTCAGGGGGTATAGTGAATACACGGCTGGGGTTGGGATTGGAAGATGGGGTGGGGACGGAGGGACAGATGCTACATTCAAAAACAGTTCCTCTGACATGTCCTCCTTCTTCCTTAACCGAGGTTTTCCACCCACGGTCGTTGACAGGGCCCTCAACCGTGTCCGGCCCATCTCCCGCGCATCCGCCCTCACTCCTTCTCCTCCCTCCCAGAAACATGATAGGGTCCCCCTTGTCCTCACTTATCACCCCACCAGCCTCCGCATTCAAAGGATCATCCTCCGCCATTTCCGCCAACTCCAGCATGATGCCACTACCAAACACATCTTCCCTTCACCCCCCTTATCGGCATTCCGTAGGGATCGCTCCCTCCGGGACACCCTGGTCCACTCCTCCATCACCCCCTACTCCTCAACCCCCTCCTATGGCACAACCCCTTGCCCACGCAAAAGATGCAACACCTGCCCCTTCACTTCCTCTCTCCTCACCGTCCAAGGACCCAAACACTCCTTTCAAGTGAAGCAGCATTTCACTTGCATTTCCCCCAACTTAGTCTACTGCATTCGTTGCTCCCAATGTGGTCTCCTCTACATTGGAGAGACCAAACGTAAACTGGGCGACCGCTTTGCAGAACACCTGCGGTCTGTCCGCAAGAATGACCCAAACCTCCCTGTCGCTTGCCATTTTAACACTCCACCCTGCTCTCTTGCCCACATGTCTGTCCTTGGCTTGCTGCATTGTTCCAGTGAAGCCCAACGCAAACTGGAGGAACAACACCTCATCTTCCGACTAGGGACTTTACAGCCTTCCGGACTGAATATTGAATTCAACAACTTTAGGTCGTGAGTCCCCTCCCCCATCCCCACCCCCTTTCTGTTTCCCCCTTCTCTTTTTTTTCCCAATAAATTATAAAGATTTTCCTTTTCCCACCTATTTCCATTATATAAAATAAAAAAAAAAACCCACTAGAGCTATACCTTGAGTGCCCTACCATCCATTCTTAATTAGCACATTCGTTTAGATAATATCACCAACTTTATCTTTAACACCTATGTGTTCTATTGTACTATTGTTGTTGACATCTTTTGATATTCTGCTTCTATCACTGCTTGTTTGTCGCTACAACCACACCAACCCCCTCCACCTCTCTGTCTCTCTATCTCTCCGCCCCCCACACACACACCTTAAACCAGCTTATATTTCAGCTCTTTCCTGGACTCGAACTCAAGTTCTGTCGAAGGGTCATGAGGACTCGAAACGTCAACTCTTTTCTTCTCCGCCGATGCTGCCAGACCTGCTGAGTTTTTCCAGGTAATTCTGTTTTTGTTTTGGATTTCCAGCATCCGCAGTTTTTTTGTTTTTATCTCTGTGTTTAATTGACTGCCACTGCTCTTCAAGAAATGCCTACCTCCTTGAAGAAGTTCTGTTCCTCTCTGCGACAAGATTTCCGGATTTCTCTGTTGCCTTGTTCACCTTCATTGCTTTCCATTTCTCTCCTAGTGTTTGACAAGGTGTTTACTAAAACCCGCTTTCACAGCCATATCTCCTTTCTCAGTGACTGTCTCCGTCTCCGACTTACCCCACATGGATTTCAACTGAAATTCCACCCCTCATGTTTCGAACCCACCCAGGATTACAGGTATCTCCGGGACATAAAACGTTTCTCGGACTGCTGTTCCCGTCACATTCTGAAATCCACTCTCAGTGCCATGCGCCGCCATATGAACACACTCGACCTCTCCCTCCAGCAGCACCGCCGTACCCTTTTTCAAAGCTGCGCGTGCCCCCAGTTTCATTTTATCCTTCGGCTCATCCGACGCCTCAACAAGAAACTTTTTCTCTTTCTCTCAAGTGCTAAGGAACGCAAGCTCCAACAACTCATCGACACCAACACCCATCTAGGACCCTCCACCCCTGCCTGTCCCTCCGTCCCCACCCCATCTTCCAATCCCAACCCCAGCCGTGTATTCACTATACCCCCTGACCTTCCCCTCTCCGATGCTGAACGTTCAGTGCTCAGCAAAGGACTTAGTTTCATACCCTTACGCCCTCACCTCAATGAATTTCGGGCTCGGCATGATACTGAACTCTTCTTCCGCCGTCTTCGTCTCCGGGCTCACTTCTTTGGGCAGGAGTCCTCTCCCAGTTCAACGGATCCTTTTACCCATCTTCAATATTCTCCCTCCACCTGGACCCCTCCCTCTGGATTCTTACCTTCTCTCGATCTTTTCATTGAGAACTGTCGGCGCGACATTAGTCGTCTCAATTTCTCTGCTCCTCTCACCCATTCTAACCTGTCTCTCTCTGAACTTACTGCACTCCATTCTCTCAGGTCCAACCCTGACATTGTCATCAAACCCGCTGACAAGGGTGGTGCTGTTGTTGTCTGGCGCACTGACCTCTACCACGCGGAGGCTGAGCGTCAACTCGCAGACACTTCCTCCTACCTCTCCCTGGACCATGACCCCACCACTGAACATCAAGCCATTGTTTCCAGGACTGTCACTGACCTCATCTCCTCTGGGGATCTCCCTCCCACAGCTTCCAACCTGATAGTTGCCCAACCTCGGACGGCCCGCTTCTATCTCCTACCCAAAATCCACAAACAGAACTGCCCCGGTAGACCGATCGTCTCAGCTTGCTCCTGCCCCACAGAACTCATTTCTCGTTATCTTGACTCCCTTCTCTCTCCCCTTGTCCAGTCCCTTCCCACCTACATCCGTGATTCCTCTGACACCTTACGTCACATCAACAATTTCCAGTTCCCTGGCCCCTACCGCTTCCTCTTCACCATGGACGTCCAATCCCTCTACACCTCCATCCCCCACCAGGATGGTCTGAGGGCCCTTAGCTTCTTCCTCGAACAGAGGCCCGAACAATCCCCATCCACCACTACTCTCCTCCGTCTGGCTGAACTTGTTCTCACGCTGAACAATTTCTCCTTCAACTCCTCTCACTTCCTCCAAATAAAAGGTGTGGCTATGGGTACCCGCATGGGCCCCAGCTATGCCTGTCTCTTTATGGGGTATGTGGAACATTCCTTGTTGCAGTCCTACTCCGGCCCCCTTCCACAACTCTTTCTCCGGTACATCGATGATTATTTCGGTGCTGCTTCATGCTCTCGTCAGGACTTGGAAAAATTTATTAATTTTGCTTCCAATCTCCACCCCTCCATCATTTTCACGTGGTCCATCTCTGACACTTCCCTTCCCTTCCTTGACCTCTCTGTCTCAATCTCTGGTGATAGACTGTCCACCAATATCCATTACAAACCCACCGACACCCACAGCTATCTCGACTACAGCTCCTCACACCCCACTTCCTGTAAGGACTCCATCCCATTCTCTCAGTTCCTTCGCCTCCGTCGCATCTGTTCCGATGATGCTACATTCAAAAACAGTTCCTCTGACATGTCCTCCTTCTTCCTTAACCGAGGTTTTCCACCCACGGTCGTTGACAGGGCCCTCAACCGTGTCCGGCCCATCTCCCGCGCATCCGCCCTCACTCCTTCTCCTCCCTCCCAGAAACATGATAGGGTCCCCCTTGTCCTCACTTATCACCCCACCAGCCTCCGCATTCAAAGGATCATCCTCCGCCATTTCCGCCAACTCCAGCATGATGCCACTACCAAACACATCTTCCCTTCACCCCCCTTATCGGCATTCCGTAGGGATCGCTCCCTCCGGGACACCCTGGTCCACTCCTCCATCACCCCCTACTCCTCAACCCCCTCCTATGGCACAACCCCTTGCCCACGCAAAAGATGCAACACCTGCCCCTTCACTTCCTCTCTCCTCACCGTCCAAGGACCCAAACACTCCTTTCAAGTGAAGCAGCATTTCACTTGCATTTCCCCCAACTTAGTCTACTGCATTCGTTGCTCCCAATGTGGTCTCCTCTACATTGGAGAGACCAAACGTAAACTGGGCGACCGCTTTGCAGAACACCTGCGGTCTGTCCGCAAGAATGACCCAAACCTCCCTGTCGCTTGCCATTTTAACACTCCACCCTGCTCTCTTGCCCACATGTCTGTCCTTGGCTTGCTGCATTGTTCCAGTGAAGCCCAACGCAAACTGGAGGAACAACACCTCATCTTCCGACTAGGGACTTTACAGCCTTCCGGACTGAATATTGAATTCAACAACTTTAGGTCGTGAGTCCCCTCCCCCATCCCCACCCCCTTTCTGTTTCCCCCTTCTCTTTTTTTTCCCAATAAATTATAAAGATTTTCCTTTTCCCACCTATTTCCATTATATAAAATAAAAAAAAAACCCACTAGAGCTATACCTTGAGTGCCCTACCATCCATTCTTAATTAGCACATTCGTTTAGATAATATCACCAACTTTATCTTTAACACCTATGTGTTCTATTGTACTATTGTTGTTGACATCTTTTGATATTCTGCTTCTATCACTGCTTGTTTGTCGCTACAACCACACCAACCCCCTCCACCTCTCTGTCTCTCTATCTCTCCGCCCCCCACACACACACCTTAAACCAGCTTATATTTCAGCTCTTTCCTGGACTCGAACTCAAGTTCTGTCGAAGGGTCATGAGGACTCGAAACGTCAACTCTTTTCTTCTCCGCCGATGCTGCCAGACCTGCTGAGTTTTTCCAGGTAATTCTGTTTTTCTTTGAAACTCAACCCTTTCTAATATAAGATCTTTCATGTTTCCATCTTGTCTTGGCTTTGGGATGGATAAAATATCATATTCCCGCTACTTGTTTACCTATGAACACTTGCAAGATGTAAACATGTTTCTTTTCACCTCTGACTCTTTTTGATATTCAAGTAAGCTCTCAACTTATCTAAAAATGCAAAAGTTAGATCTAACCTATTTACTTGTACCTCAACTTAACACCTCTATCCTTGTCATGTTTCCAAATCTCCAGGCAACCTGAATCCTATCAAACTCTTTCCCAGCTTAATGAAATCACACAGACACAGACACGCACACCCAGGTTTCTTGATAGAATCACACAATATTCCCCCAAAATATTAAATATTCTCATCGGCATTTCAGCTGTAGCTCCATTGACATGCTTAGACTTAGGCCCCTGAAGCTTTTCTGCTCATTCGAGAAATGCAAAAGCATGAAAGTGTCGCCAAATGCTCCAAAACTTTTCACCCCTTGGGCAGAGACTGCAAATGAATGTGTGTTTTAGGGGGCTGCAGAACAATTGGTCAACTGGGCAAGTTACTCAATCCCCTTGTGAAAGATGGCCATGGCGCAGTTACTGGTGGAGATGCTTACTGCCCCTTTGTATGACCCAGCAGTTGGTAAAGCTGAGTTATTTCAAAATCCCAGAAGGAAACTTTAAACAACTGTCATGACCAAATTTTTAAGTGGTGTGTTTGGCATGCAGCTCTTAATTCAGGAATCAGACCACCAGTTCTTATGAACTACATGAGACATTTACTAAATTACCCAAGTTAGATATATACACATGGCTACAAATTACTACTATCATAACTTTTAACAAATTCCCAAATTAATCTCCATTAAGGCAGCAGCAATCCATAGACTTTAAGCAGACACCAGGCAAAGCATTTTCACCTTACAAATTCAAAATGAGGTTCATTTCACTTCGGTTCCTTTGCAGACACAGCAGTAGGCTTACAGGCTTTGATCTTACATTGTCTCTGCTCTCCAAACACAAAACTGCTATCTGTTATACCCAGCATTTCTCATTGAATATAAATTCTCATTGTATCACCAGCCCCTTTGAACTTCACCTCTTCTAACAATAAAACTCCTTTCATAGTAACAATTTTATTAGTAATATAAATATTGTTTAGTCTCTGCTAGCTGGGTGCCAGATTTCACTCCTCTACTTGAATGCTCTATTCAACAAAACACAAATGCACTCTAACACTCTTACATCTCAAAACTAATACACATCAAAGCACCCAGACTAGCTGGCTTTAATCCAAATAACACACAACCACAGACTATAGAACCCTCCTATTTAAAAAAATAATTTCAATAATGTTATATACATTAATAGCTTCATGACACCCTTGCAATATCTTTAGTAAGGTTTGGACCAGTATCCATCATGATTCAAGCTAACAGCGCAGCCTTGCAGTGCCAGTTAGGAGAATGCTTGCGCTTGAGCTCAGAGTACAGCATGGAGTCCAATAGCAGAAGCTTCGAAGCTGCCGTCAATCGGTCAAGTGGAGTGGGCCAGAGGTGGATGGGTCTTTGGCCAGCCATGAAGCGCTCTAAACACTGACCATCCAAGTGAAGGCCAGCACTCTCCAGCATGTGTGGAGGGACTTTGATACGCAGCCGGAGATGGAGACTTAACCAAGAGAGATCCTTAGGACACATGTGCTAACACATGCATCTCTTTCTTTGATTGAGTTGCCCCACACCCCTCTCGCTTTGACACTGTTGGAGGCCAACTATGGCATCAGCGATGGAGTTCAGCTTGCGCAGTACAGAACTGATGTGCTGGACTAAGGGTGCGATGGAGGTCATGATCCTGCCAATGTTGACCTCAGTGCTTTGGCATGCCGGTGCATCACCTCGGGCTGAAGGCAGATAGACTCCTCCATCATCCCTTGCAATCTGAGGGGTGCATCAGGCATCCCTTCCTGATGTTTCCGTGATTGTCTTTGCAGCTCCAACAACTGATTGAGGACCAAGTCCAGAAGCTCATCATCTGACTTGGGTTCAGCAGATTCCTTGCTTCCAGCACTCCTCTGAGTGCCAGTGTCCTCAGATGTCCCTGCCTCCGCCTGCTGTGGAACAGATTGTGTGCTGTGCTCACCAGATTGTGACCCTGAGGCAGCTCTACATCTAGGTCCCACCGAGGTGTGTGCCACTGTGCTGCTGGAGGGTGTGGATGAATGCCATGACAGATCTTCAATGGTGCAGCCCTCAGGGTCTACATCTAAGGTGCTCTTAGCGCTGGGGTCGGGGTCACAGTTGCCTGAGGGCAACATGTCATATGTGCCTATGAGAGAAAGCGGAAATTATCAGTGCTTGGTAGCCATGTTGAACACAGAACAGTGGACTCACGGTAGTGTTGAGAGACGGATCATGTGATGCAGGATCCTCATGTGGATGTTCACCACCAATCTCACCATCGCCGCAGGAACGGTCCACGCCCTCTCCAACCAGCTTCAACTCACGACTGTCAAATGGAATGAGGACCTTGATGTCTGGCACTCCACCCCGACCTGGGGCCTGTCCCGGCGATTGTGTGTGATCTTATCCTGCATAAAGACAAACGGTGAGACTGTGAACAAGGCGTATGCTAGGCCAACTGAAGAGGATGCCAGGCATGTGTGCGTGCTGTGTGGAGTCATGGACGGGATGATGAGGCAGTCTCCAGAGGAGATGAGGCCAGATGGAGATGTGAGGGTGAGTGAGAGAGTGAGTGGTGATATCCCTTGAGCTGGCAGTCAGTGAGACGTCAGCGAATGTGTGATGGGCTTTTGAGTGGGTGAGTTGATATTGACAAGACGGTTGCCTTACCCTGGCGGCACGGATGAGATCATTGATCCGTTTTCTGCACTGGATGGCTGACCTCTCGTGTGCAGCATTGACACTGACCACCACTGCCACTGCATCCCAAGCCAGAGTGGTGAGACTGATGGGCCCCCTGCAGCCAGAGAGGGGATATGGGACTTTGTGGTGGGCCTCCATGGTGTCCTAAAGGTGTCCCAGGGATGTGTCACTGAATTGGGGGACTGCAATCTTCCTGGCATTTGGGGCCATGTCTTCAGCACTGCTGTCCTGGGCTGCAAACATTGAGAAATGTGCACGGTGGGCTAATTGGAGGCCTGCCGTCCATGATCTGGGGTGTTTCCCGTGACTGCATAATTTATGAGGCAGGAAGGGGACAAAACAGCTTGAAAAACTGCCATTGTGGCCGGCAGGTAAAACAACTTTTTCAAGCCCGCTACCACACTTAGTGCAAATCTAGGATAATTCTGTCCTTAGTTTTAGGAAATGAATCTGGGCAAGTGGTCAAAGTAGCAGTGAGGGACCATTTTGGAGACAGTGACCATAATACAGTTAGATTTAGCATCATTATGGAAAAGGACAAAGATAGAACAGGAATAAAAGTTCTAAATTGCGTAAGGAACCTATTTTAATTTTTCTTGGACCGTGGCTTTAAAATTGGACAGTAGCTTTAAAAACTACCATTGCTGCAGTTGAAAGACATGTTCGCTAGAACAGGATGAGGAATATCTACAATGTTGCTATCCTGGAACAGAATGTGCTATAAAAGAACAGGATGATGAAGAAAGGAGTCCTGCACTAAGGGGAACTGCCTGACGACAGAGATAAAAACAAAAAACTGCGGATGCTGGAAATCCAAAAGAAAAACAGAATTACCTGGAAAAACTCAGCAGGTGTGGCAGCATCAGTGGAGAAGAAAAGAGTTGACATTTCAAGTCCTCACGACCCTTCAACAGAACTAGGTGAATCCAAGCAGGGGGGTGAAATATAAAAACAAAAAAACTGCGGATGCTGGAAATATAAGCTGGTTCAAGGTGTCGGGTGGGGGGCGGGGGGGGTGTTGGGTGGTGGGGGGAGAAGTGGAGGGGGTTGGTGTGGTTGTAGGAACAAGCAAGCAGTGATAGGAGCAGATCATCAAAAGATGTCACAGACAAAAGAACAAAAGAACACAGAGGTGTTGAAGTTGGTGATATTATCTAAATGAATGTGCTAATTAGGAATGGATGGTAGGGCACTCAAGGTATAGCTCTAGTGGGGGTGGGGGGAGCATAAAAGATTTAAAAATATTTAAAAATAATGGAAATAGGTGGGAAAAGAAAAATCTATATAAGTTATTGGAAAAATCAAAAGGAAGGGGGAAGAAACAGAAAGGGGGTGGGGATGGAGGAGGGAGTTCAAGATCTAAAGTTGTTGAATTCAATATTCAGTCCGGAAGGCTGTAAAGTGCCTAGTTGGAAGATGAGGTGCTGTTCCTCCAGTTTGCGTTGGGCTTCACTGGAACAATGCAGCAAGCCAAGGACAGACATGTGGGCAAGAGAGCAGGGTGGAATGTTAAAATGGCAAGCAACAGGGAGGTTTGAGTCATTCTTGCGGACGGACCACAGGTGTTCTGCAAAGCGGTCGCCCAGTTTACGTTTGCTCTCTACAATGTAGAGGAGACTGCATTGGGAGCAACGAATACAGTAGACTAAGTTGGGGGAAATGCAAGTGAAATGCTGCTTCGCTTGAAAGGAGTGTTTGGGCCCTTGGACGTGAGGAGAGAGGAAGTGAAGGGGCAGGTGTTACATCTTTTACGTGGGCATGGGGAGGTGCCATAGGTGGGGGTTGAGGAGTAGTGGGTGATGGAGGAGTGGACCAGGGTGTCCTGGAGGGAACAATCCCTACGGAATGCCGACAAGGAAAATGTGTTTGGTGATGGCATCATGCTGGAGTTGGCGGAAATGGCAGAGGATGATCCTTTGAATGCGGAGGCTGGTAGGGTGATAAGTGAGGACAAAGGGGACCCTATCATGTTTCTGGGAGGGAGGAGAAGGCGTGAGGGGCGGATGCGCGGGAGATGGGCCGGACACTTTTGAGAGCCCTGTCAACGAACATAGGTGGAAAACCTCAGTTAAGGAAGAAGGAGGACATATCAGAGGAACTGTTTTTGAAGGCAGCATCATCGGAACAGATGTGACGGAGGCGAAGGAACTGAGAGAATGGGATGGAGTCCTTACAGGAAGTGGGGTGTGAGGAGCTGTAGTCGAGGTAGCTGTGGGAGTCGGTAGGCTTGTAATGGATATTGGTGGACAGTCTATCACCAGAAATTGAGACAGAGAGGTCAAGGAAGGGAAGGGAAGTGTCAGAGATGGACCACATGAAAATGATGGAGGGGTGGAGATTGGAAGCAAAATTAATAAATTTTTCCAAGTCCCGACGAGAGCATGAAGCAGCACCGAAGTAATCATCGATGTACCGGAGAAAGAGTTGTGGGAGGGGGCTGGAGTAGGACTGGAACAAGGAATGTTCCACATACCCCATAAAGAGACAGGCATAGCTGGGGCCCATGCGAGTACCCATAGCCACACCTTTTATTTGGAGAAAGTGAGAGGAGTTGAAGGAGAAATTGTTCAGTGTGAGAACAAGTTCAGCCAGATGGAGGAGAGTAGTGGTGGATGGGGATTGTTCAGGCCTCTGTTCGAGGAAGAAGCTAAGGGCCCTCAGACCATCCTGGTGGGGGATGGAGGTGTAGAGGGATTGGACGTCCATGGTGAAGAGGAAGCGGTTGGGGCCAGGGAACTGGAAATTGTTGATGTGACGTAAGGTGTCAGAGGAATCACGGATGTAGGTGGGAAGGGACTGGACAAGGGGAGAGAGAAGGGAGTCAATATAATGAGAAATGAGTTCCATGGGGCAGGAGCAAGCTGACACGATCGATCTACCGGGACAGTTCTGTTTGTGGATTTTGGGTAGGAGGTAGAAGCGGGCTGTCCGAGGTTGGGCGACTATCAGGTTGGAAGCTGTGGGAGGAAGATCCCCAGAGGAGATGAGGTCAGTGACAGTCCTGGAAAAAATGGCTTGATGTTCAGTGATGGGGTCATGGTCCAGGGAGAGGTAGGAGGAAGTGTCTGCGAGTTGACGCTCAGCCTCCGCGAGGTAGAGGTCAGTGCGCCAGACAACAACAGCACCACCCTTGTCAGCGGGTTTGATGACAATGTCAGGGTTGGACCTGAGAGAACGGAGTGCAGTAAGTTCAGAGAGAGAGAGATTAGAAATGGGTGAGAGGAGCAGAGAAATTGAGACGACTAATGTCGCGCCGACAGTCCTCAGTGAAAAGATCAAGAGAAGGTAAGAATCCAGAGGGAGGGGTCCAGGTGGAGGGAGAATATTGGAGGTGAGTAAAAGGATCCGTTGAACGGGGAGAGGACTCCTGCCCAAAGAAGTGAGCCCAGAGACGAAGACGGCGGAAGAAGAGTTCAGCATTGTGCCGAGCCCGAAATTCATTAAGGTGAGGGCGTAAGGGTATGAAACTAAGTCCTTTGCTAAGCACTGAACATTCAGCGTTGGAAATGGGAAGGTCAGGGGGTATAGTGAATACAGGGCTGGGGCTGGGATTGGAAGATGTTGTGGGGACGGAGGGACAGGCAGGGGTGGAGGGTCCTAGATGGGTGTTGATGTCGATGAGTTGTTGGAGCTTGCGTTCCTTAGCACGTGAGAGAAAGAGAAAAAGTTTCTTGTTGAAGCGTCGGATGAGACGAAGAATAAAATGAAACTGGGGGCACGTGCAGCTTTGAAAAAGGGTATGGCGGTGCTGCTGGAGGGAGAGGTCGAGTGTGTTCATATGCCACGCGCCGCCATATGAACACACTCTACCTCCCCCTCCAGCAGCACCGCCATACCCTTTTTCAAAGCTGCGCGTGCCCTCAGTTTCATTTTATTCTTCATCTCATCTGACGCCTCAACAAGAAACTTTTTCACTTTCTCTCAAGTGCTAAGGAACGCAAGCTCCAACCAACTCATCGACATCAACACCCATCTAGGACCCTCCACCCCTGCCTGTCCCTCCGTCCCCACATCTTCCAATCCCAGCCCCAGCCCTGTATTCACTATACACCCTGACCTTCCCATCTCCGACGCTGAATGTTCAGTGCTTAGCAAAGGACTTAGTTTCATACCCTTACGCCCTCACCTCAATGAATTTCGGGCTCGGCACGATGCTGAACTCTTCTTCCGCCATCTTCGTCTCCGGGCTCACTTCTTTGGGCAAGAGTCCTCTCCCCGTTCAACGGATCCTTTTACTCACCTCCAATATTCTCCCTCCACCTGGACCCCTCCCTCTGGAATCTTATCTTCTTGATCTTTTCACTGAGAACTGTCGGCGCGACATTAGTCGTCTCAATTTCTCTGCTCCTCTCACCCATTCTAATCTCTCTCTCTCTGAACTTACTGCACTCCGTTCTCTCAGGTCCAGCCCTGACATTGTCAACAAACCCGCTGACAAGGGTGGTGCTGTTGTTGTCTGGCGCACTGACCTCTACCTCGCGGAGGCTGAGCGTCAACTCGCAGACACTTCCTCCTACCTCTCCCTGGACCATGACCCCACCACTGAACATCAAGCCATTGTTTCCAGGACTATCACTGACCTCATCTCCTCTGGGGATCTTCCTCCCACAGCTTCCAACCTGATAGTCGCCCAACCTCGGACGGCCCGCTTCTACCTCCTACCCAAAATCCACAAACAGAACTGTCCTGGTAGACCGATCATGTCAGCTTGCTCCTGCCCCATGGAACTCATTTCTCATTATCTTGACTCCCTTCTCTCTCCCCTTGTCCAGTCCCTTCCCACCTACATCTGCGATTCCTCTGACACCTTACGTCACATCAACAATTTCCAGTTCCCTAGCCCTAACCGCTTCCTCTTCACCATGGACGTCCAATCCCTCTACACCTCCATCCCCCACCAGGATGGTCTGAGGGCCCTTAGCTTCTTCCTCGAACAGAGGCCTGAACAATCCCCATCCACCACTACTCTCCTCCATCTGGCTGAACTTGTTCTCACACTGAACAATTTCTCCTTCAACTCCTCTCACTTTCTCCAAATAAAAGGTGTGGCTATGGGTACTCGCATGGGCCCCAGCTATGCCTGTCTCTTTATGGGGTATGTGGAACATTCCTTGTTCCAGTCCTACTCCAGCCCCCTCCCACAACTCTTTCTCCGGTACATCGATGATTACTTCGGTGCTGCTTCATGCTCTCGTCGGGACTTGGAAAAATTTATTAATTTTGCTTCCAATCTCCACCCCTCCATCATTTTCATGTGGTCCATCTCTGACACTTCCCTTCCCTTCCTTGACCTCTCTGTCTCAATCTCTGGTGATAGACTGTCCACCAATATCCATTACAAGCCTACCGACTCCCACAGCTACCTCGACTACAGCTCCTCACACCCCGCTTCTTGGAAGGACTCCATCCCATTCTCTCAGTTCCTTCGCCTCCGTAGCATCTGTTCCGATGATGCTACCTTCAAAAACAGTTCCTCTGACATGTCCTCCTTCTTCCTTAACTGAGGTTTTCCACCCACGGTTGTTGACAGGGCCCTCAACCGTGTACAGCCCATCTCCCGCGCATCCGCCCTCACGCCTTCTCCTCCCTCCCAGAAACATGTTAGGGTCCCCCTTGTCCTCACTTATCACCCCACCAGCCTCCGCATTCAAAGGATCATCCTCCGCCATTTCCGCCAACTCCAGCATGATGCCACCACCAAACACATCTTCTCTTCCCCCCCCCCCCCCGCCCCCGTCGGCATTCCGTAGGGATTGTTCCCTCCGGGACACCCTGGTCCACTCCTCCATCACCCACTACTCCTCAACCCCCACCTATGGCACCTCCCCATGCCCACGTAAAAGATGCAACACCTGCCCCTTCATTTCCTCTCTCCTCATGTCCAAGTGCCCAAACACTCCTTTCAAGTGAAGCAGCATTTCACTTGCATTTCCCCCAACTTAGTCTACTGCATTCGTTGCTCCCAATGCGGTCTCCTCGACATTGGAGAGACCAAACGTAAACTGGGCGACCGCTTTGCAGAACACCTGCGGTCTGTCCGCAAGAATGACCTAAATCTCCCTGTCATTTGCCATTTTAACACACCACCCTGCTCTCTTGCCCACATGTCTGTCCTTGGCTTGCTGCATTGTTCCAGTGAAACTCAACGCAAACTGGAGGAACAGCACCTCATCTTCCAACTAGGCACTTTACAGCCTTCCGGACTGAATATTGAATTCAACAACTCTAGGTCTCGAACTCCCTCCCCGATCCCCACCCCCTTTCTGTTTCTTCCCTCTTCCTTTTGTTTTTTCCAATAATTTATATAGATTTTTCTTTTCCCACCTATTTCCATTATTTTTAAATATTTTTAAATCTTTTATGCTCCCCCCACCCCCACTAGAGCTATACCTTGAGTGCCCTACCATCCATTCTAATTAACACATTCGTTTCGATAATATCACCAACTTCAACACCTCTGTGTTCTTTTGTTCTTTTGTCTGTGACATCTTTTGATGATCTGCTCCTATCACTGCTTGCTTGTCCCTACAACCACACCAACCCCCTCCACTTCTCTCCCCCCACCCAACGCCCCCCCAACCCCACACCTTAAACCAGCTTATATTTCACCCCCCTCCTTGGATTCACCTAGTTCTGTTGAAGGGTCATGAGGACTTGAAACGTCAACTCTTTTCTTTTCCGCTGTGCTGCCAGACCTGCTGAGTTTTTCCAGGTAATTCTGTTTTTGCCTGACGACAGCATTTTAATTGGCTCTTGACCAGGTGAACAGGGTTTTGTGTGGTAACAGTGCAGGAAGTACAGCTCCTAGCCAGCAAAGAGGGAAGACCTAAAACCTCTCTCTTCTGTGCTTTTAAGATTCCAGTAATTCTTTCATAATAGCTCGCTGGTTGTTCCTCAAATCTCTGTAACCTGCTTTCTCTGAAAACCACTATCAGGAGGAAAGGAGGAAAAAAAATCGCCAGTCGAGACACTGAAAAACAAGTTTTCAACCAGTGAACCACAGACTGAAAGTGCTGGGAGACCACCTCGTGTCATCAACAACAAACTGCAAGAAATTTGGAAGACCCATCTAATCCTGTACTCCAGATTGATGCTATTGAACTGTTTTATCTCAGCCTTAAAATCCATGCTTTGTGTGTCTTATGTGTGTGTGAGTATGTATTTGAGTATATGGGTTTAAGAAGGGGTAGAACTTAAGTTATAGAGTTAGAAGTTAGCAGTTAATATTTCTTTCTTTTGCCACTAGTTAAATACAATTTGTTCAATAAACAGTTATTTACTCATTAAGTTTACAAACCTGGTGCTCATATTCTGTTTACCTAAATTGGGGCAATCTGATAGTTTGATCAAATTTTTCACATTTGTCACAACACAGGGAACAGCGGGGCTTGACATTACAGTGCACTATCTCCAGTGAGTTGTGACAATTGGGGGAAGGCAAATTTTACAAAATTGAGAGGTGAATTAGTGAAAGTGGACTAGATACAGTATTAGAAGGGAAAATGGTGTCATATCAGTGGGAGGTGTTCAAAAGTGAGATTCTACGGGCACAGTGTAGACATCTTCCCACAAAGATAAAGGGTGGTACTGCCAAATCTAAAGCCATCTGATTATCCAGAAGCATACAAGGTAAGATAAAACAGAAATAGAGCAGTCACAAAAAGCTTAATACTGTAGAAAGCTAGAGGAGTATAGAAAGTACAGGGGTGAAGTAAAAAAGGAAATTGGGAAAGCAAAGAGAGGATATGAAAAAATATTGGCAGGTTAACTATCAATCACCTGAACTATGATTAGGGCGTGAATAGGTGTTGATTACTAACTGAAGCTTAACTAGTGTGAGTCAACTCAGCTCACCTCAGCTCTATTTAAGAAAGGGACTCTTCGAAGCACACGATCAGTTTAAGGTCTTTTTGTGGTTTATAGTTTGTATATATAGCGATGAGGATCAGGAAAGAAGGCCCCTAGAGTAATTGATTTAAAACGTTTAATTTAAAGGGATAAGTCATGGCAGGAGAGCTCAAAGCCGAGGTGAGCTCCTTGTGCTCCATGTGGGAAACCAGGAACATTTCCAGTGCCCGGGACCAGCATGTGTGCAGGGAGTGTGCCCAGCTGCAGCTCCTGGACTGACGGCTGGGGACACTGTGGAGCATCCGCGAGTCTGAGAGCATCGTGGATAGCACATTTAGAGAGGTGGTCATACCGCAGCTGAAGGGACTTGAGGAAGGAAGGGAATGGGTGACCACCAGGCAGTCCAAGGGAAACAGGCGCATAGTTCAGGAGTCCCCTGGGGTCCCGCTCACAAATCGGTACTCCATTTTGAAGGTTGATGAGGGCGCTAGTTCCTCCAGGGAGAGCAGACAGAGCCAAGCTTCTGGCACCACAAGCAGCCTGTCCGTACAGGAGGGGAAGAAGAGAGGAAGAGCAATAGTAATAGGGGATTCTATAGTCAAGGGAACAGATAGGCGCTACTGTGACCGTCAACGTAACTCCATGATGGTGTGTTGCCTCCCTGGTGCCAGGGTCTGGTATGTCACTGAATGGCTGCAGGGCATCCTGAAGGGGGGGTGTGATAAGGCAGAGGTCGTGGTACATGTTGGTACCAATGACATAGGTACAAAGAGGGATGAGTTCTTGCATCAAGAATTCAATGAGTTAGGCAGTAGACTGAAAAGCAAGACCTCTCGGGTTGTAATCTCTGGATTATTCCCAGTGCCACGTGCTAGTGAGCACTGAAATAGGAGAATAGCGCAGATGAATACGTGGCTTAAGAGTTGGTGCTGGGGGGAGGGTTTTAGATTTCTGCATCATTGGGACCATTTCTGGGGAAATCCCTGTACAAGCGGGATGGTCTACATCTGAACCAGAGCTGGGCTAACGTCCTTGCGGGTGGGTTTGCTAGTGCTGTTGGGAGGAGTTTAAACTAATTCAGCAAGGGGATTGGACACAGAATATTAGCAGAATAGGGACACATCATAATACAGTAAAACACTCAAGTCAGTGGGACTACAGCTACATTAAGGGGAGTAAGGCAAGGCTGGATGGCATCTACTTTAATGCCAAGGGTATTACAGGTAAAATGGAAGAGTTAAGGGTGAGGATTTACACGTGGAATTGTGATATAGTAGTCATCACTGAGACGTGGTTGAGGGAGGGGCAGAATTGGCAGCTCAACATTCCGGGATATAGAATCTTCAGGCGAGACAGGAGAGGGGATGAAAGGGGAGGCGGCATTGCATTATTAGTTAAGGAGTCAGTTACTGCAGTAAGGAGAGATGATATCTTGGAGGGGGCATCGAATGAAGCTTTGTGGGTAGACCTTAGGAATAAAAAAGAGGCAGCCACATTATTAGGTGTTTATTATAGACCCCCAGATAGTCAGCTGGAACTTGAAGAGCAAATATGTGCACAAGATGTGGAGGTGTGTAAAAACAATAACAATAATTATATTAGGCGATTCCAACTTTCCCAACATTAATTGGGATAGACATAGTGTTAAGGGCTTGGATGGAGTGGATTACTTGAAATGTGCAGAGGAGAACTGTTTAGGTCAATATGTAGAGGGTCCAACAAGGGCAAAGCTGGACCTAATTCTGGGGAGAGAAGCTGGACAGGTGGCTGAGGTGGGGGAGCATTTTAGTACAGTTTAAGCTTGTTATGAACAAAGAAATAGACAAGTTGCAAAAAATGTTTTGGATTGGGGAAGAGGGGAATTTAGTAAAATAAGGCAGGATCTAGCCAAGGTAGACTGGGAACAGTTACTTGTAGGGAAATCTACAGAAGAGCAGTGTGGGGTGTTCAAAAAGGAAATGGGGAGGGTGCGGGCTCAACATGTTCCCTCTAGGGTGATAGGAAGGAGTAATAAGCCCAGAGAACCATGGATGACCAGAGATATTTAGGATATGATGAGAAGGAAAAGAGAGGCTTTTAGCAGGTAAAAGGGGAGTAAATCAGCGGAGGCATTAGTGGGGTACAGAAACTGCAGGGTGGAGCTTAAGAAAGCAATTAGGAGAGCAAAGAGGGGATATGAGAAAGCTCTGCCTGGTAAAAGTAGGGAAAATCCCAAGATATTCTATAAGTATATCAATGGGAAGAGGGTAACCAGGGGAAGAGTAGGACCCATTAGGGATCAAGGGGGCAAGCTTTGGGTGGAGCCAGAGGACATCAGTAGAGTGTTGAACGAATACTTCACATTCGTCTTCACCCAAGAGAATGAGGATAAAGGTATCGAACTCGGGGAGAGAGACTGTAAGGTTCTTGAGCAAATTGATATAGGGAGTGACAAGGTATTGGAGGTGTTGGCAGGCTTAAAAGTGGACAAATCTCCAGGTCTGGATGATTTGTGTCCCAGGCTGCTGAGGGAGGCAAGGGAGGAGATCGCTGGGGCTCTGACACAAATTTTTAATTCCTCTCTGGCTACGGGGGAGGTGCCAGAGGACTGGAGAACAGCTAATGTGGTTCTGCTATTTAAGAAGGGTTGTAGAGATAAGCCAGGGAACTACAGACCAGTGAGTTTCACGTCAGTGGTAGGGAAACTATTGGAGAAAATTCTGAAGGAGATAATCTATCTCCACTTGGAGAGGCAAGGTTTGATCAGGGATAGTCAGCATGGCTTTTTCAGAGGGAGGTCATGCCTAACAAATTTGATTGAATTTTTTGAGGAGGTGACCAGCTGTGTAGATAAGGGTAGTGTAGTTGATGTAGTTTATATGGATTTCAGCAAAGCCTTTGACAAGGTCCCACATGGGTACTTATAAAGAAGACAAATGCACATGGGATACAGGATAATTTAATAAGGTGAATTCAACATTGGCTTAGTTGTGGGAGACAGAGGGTGATGATAGAAGGATGCTTTAGTGACTGGAAGCCAGCATCCAGTGGCGTACCACAGAAATATGTGCCAGGTCCCCTATTATTTGTCATTTATATAAACGACATAGATGACTATGTGGGGTTTAGGATTCGTAAGTTTGCGGATGACACAAAGATTTGCCAGGTGGTTAACAATGAGGTTGAGTGTCTTGGGCTACAGGAAGATATAGATAGGATGGTCAAATGGGCAGATAAGTGGCAGATGGAATTTAACCCTGAAAAGTGTGATTTGATACACTTTGTAAGGAGTAATTTGACAAGGAAGTATTCAATGAACGGCATGACACTAGGAAGTTCTGAGGAACAAAGGGACCTTGGAGTGTGTGTCCAGCGATCTCTGAAGGCAGAGGGGCATGTTAGTGGGATGAGGAAAAAGGCATTTGGAACACTAGCCTTTATGAATCGAGGCCGAGATTACATAAGTTGGGAGGTCATGTTGGAGTTGTATAGAACCTTGGTGAGGACACAGCTGGAGTACTGTGCACAGTTATAGGAAGGATGTGATTGCGCTAGCAGGGGTGCAGAGGAGATTCCCCAGGATGTTGCCTGGGATGAAACATTTAAGTTATGAAGAGAGGTTGGATAGACTTGGGTTGTTTTCGTTGGAGCAGAGAAGACTGAGGGGTGACCTGATCGAGGTGTACAAGATTATGAGGGGCATGGACAGGGTGGATAGGGAGCAGCTGTTCCCCTTAGTTGAAGGGTCAGTCACGAGGATACACAAGTTCAAGGTGAGGGACAGGAGATTTAGGAGGGATGTGAGGAAAACATTTTTACCCAGAGGGTGGTGACGATCTGAAATGCGCTGCCTGGGAGGGTGGTGGATGCGGGTTGCCTCACATCCTTTAAAAAGTACCTGGACGAGCACTTGGCACGTCATAACATTCAAGGCCAAGTGCTGGTAAATGGGATTAGGTAGGTAAGTCAGGTGTTTCTCACTTGTTGCTGCAGACTTGATGGTCCGAAGGGCCTCTTCTGCACTGTGTGATTCTGTGATTCTGTAAAGCAAAGAAAATTTAAAGATGTTTTACGAGCACTTTAAGAGCAAGAGAATAACAAGGAAAGGGTAGGGCCTATTAGAGATGTACATGGAAGCTTGTGCTCTGATGCTGAAAGTGTGGGCAGGGTTCTCAATGAGTACCTTCTCTCTGTCTTCACTAAGGAGAGGGATGATGCAGACATTCTAGTTCAAGAGGAAGACTGTGAAATATTAGATACAATAAGCATAATGAGAGAGGAAGCACTGGAAGACCTGGCATCCTTGAAGGTTGCTAAATCACCAGGGCCAGATGGATTGTATTGCAGGCTGTTAAAGGAGGCCAGGGAGGAAAGAATGGATGCTCTGAGGATCATTTTCCAATTCTCACTAGAGGATAGGCGAGGTACCAGGGGATTGGAGATCTGCAAATGTTGTACCATTATTTAAAAGATGTGTGAGGGATAGGCCAGAAAATTATAGACTGGTCAGTCTGACTCCGGTGGTGGGTAAATAACTGGTATCAACTCTGAGAGACAGGATAAACTGTCACTTAGATTGATCAGGGATAGTCAGCATGGTTTTGTTAGGGGAAAATCATGTCTTACTAACTTAATAGAATTTTTTGAGGAAGTAACAAGGAGGATTGATGAGGGTAGTGCGGTAGATGTTGTCTACATGGATTTCAGTAAGGCAAGGTCCCAGATGGCAGACTGGTCAGAAAAGTGAGATCCTATGGGATACAGGGAAAGGTGGCAAGATGCATCCAAAATTGGCTCAGTGTTAGGAAACAAAGTGTAATGGTCAATGCTAAGATAAAAGCAAAATACTGCGGATGCTGGAAATCTGAAACAAAAACAAAAATAGCTGGAAAAACTCGGCAGGTCTGACAGCATCTGTGGAGAGGAAGACAGTTAACGTTTCAGGTCCATATGACTCTTCATGATGCTGTCAGACCTGCTGAGTTTTTCCAGCTATTTTTGTTTTTGTAATGGTCAATGGATGTTTTTGCGAATGGAAAACGGTTTACAGTGGTGTTCCACAGGGCTCAGTGTTGGGTCCCTTGCTGTTTGTTGTATATATTAATTTTGACATAAATGTGGGAGGTAAGATTGGAAAATTTGCAGATGACACAAAAATTAGCCATGTAGTTGATAGTGAAGAGGATAGCTGTTGTCTCCAGAATTATATCAATGGTTTGGTTGAGTGGACAGAAAAGTGGTAAGTGGAATTCAATCCGAAAAAGTGTGAAGTAATGCACTTTGGAGGGAACACAAAGCAAGGAAATACTCGATAAATGGGAGGATGTTGAGAGGGGTTGAGGAAGTGAGAGACCTTGGGGTATATGTCCACAGGTCCCTGATGGTGTCAGGACAGGTGGATAAGGTGGTCAATAAAGCATATAGAATGCTTTCCTTTACTGGATGAGCTGTTGAATACAAAAGCAGGGATGTAATGATGGAACTGTATAACATGCTGGTTAAGCCACAGCTGGAATTTTGTGTAAGGTTTTGGTCACCACATTACAGGAAGGACATAATTACTCTGGAAAGAGTGCAGAGGAGATTTACAAGAATGTTGCCAAGGCCTGAAAATTGCAGCTATGAGGAAATATTGGATAGGCTGGGGTTGTTTTCCTTAGAACCGAGGAGGCTGAGGGGTGACCTAATTGAGGTGTACAAAATTATGAGGGACTTAGATAGGGTAGACAGGAAAGACTTGTTTCCCTGGCTGAGGGATCAATTACCGGGGCATAGATTTAAGGTGATTGGTAGAAGGATTAGAGGGGACATGAGGAAAGACTTTTTCATGAAGAGGGCGGTGGGTGTCTGGAATTTACTGCTTAAATCAGCAGTTGAGGCTGAAATACTCAACTCATTTAAAAGGTACCTGGATCTGCATCAGAAGCGCTGTAACCTACAAGGTTACAGATCAGGTGCTGGAAAGTGGGATTAAAATGAACACCCAGTTCCTTTTTTAATCTTTTTCTGGCTGGCATCGATAAGATGGGCTGAATGGCAACTTTCTGCACTGTAACTTTTCTATTGTTCTACTGTACCCAAGGATTGGAAGTCTGTGAACGTTGTACCATTATTTAAAAAGTGTACGAGCGATAGGCCAGAATATTATAGGCTAGTCAATCTGATTTTGGTAGTGAGCAAATTATTGGAATCAATTCTGAGAGACAGGAATAACTGTCACTTAGGACAGCACAGATATTCAGCATGATTTCCTTAGGGGAAGATTGTGTTTTACTAACTTAATAGAATTTTGTGAGGAAGTTAGAAGGAGGACTGATGAGGGTTGTGCAGTGGATGTTGTTTACATGGATTTCAGTAAAGCATTTGACAAGGTCCCACATGGCAGACTGGTCATGAAAATGAGATCCTTTGGGATACATGGGAAGGTGGTGAGTGGATCCAAAATTGGCTCAATGACAGGAAACAGAGTGTAATGGCCAATGGATGTTTTTGGGAATAGAAAGCGGTTTCCAGTGGCATTCCACAGGGGTCAGTGTTGGCACCCTTGCTATTTGTTGCATATATTGTGGAGAGAGCAGTTAATAAAACATACAGTATCCTGGGCTTTACTAATAGGGGCATGGAGTACAAGAGCAAGGCAGTTATGCTGCACTTGTATAGGACGCTAGTTAGACCTCAGCTGGCGTATTGTGTACAGCTCTGGGTACCACACACTAGGAAGGATGTGAAGGAATTGGAGAGAGTGCAGAAGAGGGTTACAAGAATGGTTCCAGGGATAAGAAACTTCAGTTATGAGGATAGACTGAAGAAGTTGAGACTATTCTCCTCAGAGAGTAGAAGACTAAGAGGAAATTTGATAGCGGTGTTCAAAATCATGAGGGGGCTGGACAGAGTAGATAGAGAGAAACTTCCTGCTCGTAAAAGGATCGAGAACGAGAGGGCACAGATTTAAAGTGATTTGCAAAAGAAGCAAAACTTTTTCACACAGTGAGTGGTTCAGGTCTGGAATGCACTGCTTGGAAGTGTGGTGGAATCAGGTGCAACCGAGGCATTCAACAGGGCATTGGATGATTATTTGAATAGAAACAATGTGCAGGGTTATGGGAAAAATGCAGGAGATTGGCACTGAGTCATAATGCTCATTGGGAGAGCCAGTGCAGAAATGACAGGATGAATGGCCTCCTTCTGCACAGTAACAATTCTGTGATATTAATGGTTTGAACTTAAATATGGGAGGCATGATTGGGAAATTGCAGATGACACAAAAATTGGCCATGTAGTTGACAGTGAAAAGGATAGCTGTCAACTCCAGAATGATATCAATGGTTTGGTTGAGTGTGTGGAAAAGTGGCAAATGGAATTCAATGCAAAGAAGTGTGAGGTAATGCATTTGGGGAGGGCAAGCAAGGCAAGGGAATATGCAATAAATGGAAGTTATTGAGAGGGACTGAGGAAGTGAGAGACCTAGGAGTGCATATCCACAGGTCCTTGAAAGTGGCAGGGCAGCTAGTAAAAAAAGCATATGGAATGGTTTCCTTTATTGGGTGAGATATTGAATACAAAAGCAGGGATGTAATGGTGGGACTGTATAAAATGCTGGTTAGGCCACAGCTGGAATTTTGTGTACAGTTCTGGTCACCAGATTACAGGAAGAATATAATTGCCCTGGTGAGAGTACAGAGGAGATTTACAAGAATGTTGCCAGGGCTTGAACATTGCAGCTATGTAGGAATATTGGATCGGCTTGAGTTGTTTTCCTTAGAACAGAGGAGGCTAAGGGGTGACCTATTTGAGGTGTACTGTTTCCCCTAGCTAAGGGATCAATTACCAGAGGTCCTAGATTTAAGGTGATTGGTGGAAGAAGGGTGTTACAGACTCAAAACGTGAACTGTTTCTCTCTCCACAGATGCTGCCAGACTTGCTTAGCTTTTCCAGCATTTTCTGTTTTTATTTCATTTAAACGTATCTGGGTCTGCATCTGAAGTGTTATAACCTGCAAGGCTATTGGTTATGTTCTGGAAAGTGGGACTAAAAATGGGCAACTAGTTTCTTTGTTTCTCTTTCATGGCTGGTGGAGACATGACAGGCTGAATGGCCTTTTTCTGTGCCTTAACCTTTCTATAGTTCTACCTTCCATCCATCACTTTGCTGATGATCAAGAGCAGACTTCTGGCCCAGAGGCAAGGACACTACCCACCTCACCACAAGACTTCTTTTTTATATCGCAATGAAAGAAAAATATTGCAGATGCTGGAAACCTGAAATAAAAACAGAAAGTGCTAGAAAAACTCAGCAGGTCTGGCATCATCTGTGGAGAGAGAAACAGAGTTAACCTTTTGGCCCAATGTGACTCTTCTTCATCTGAATGAGTATTGGATAAGCTGTCGGTACTTAAAGTTGATAAGGCACTGGGACTGGATGAGATGAATCCAAGAATATTGAAGGAAGTGAGAGTGGAAATTGCAGAGGCACTGGCCATAATCTTTCAATGTTCCCTGGATTCAGGGGAGGTGCCGGAGGACTGGAGAATTGCAAACATCATGCCCTTGTTCAAGAAAGGTTGTAAAGATCTGCCCTGAAATTACAGACCAGTCAGTTTAACTTTGGTGGAAAATTTCTAGAAATAATTATTCAAGATAGAATTAATAGTCACATGGAAAAGCATGGACTGATTCGGAAGAGACAACATGGGTATGTTAAAGAAAAATCGTGTCCAACTAACTTGGAGTTTTTTGAAGAGGTAACAGATGGTTGTTGAGAGAAAGGCCGTTGATGCGATGTATATGGACTCCTAAAAGGCGTTCGATACTGTGCCACACAAGACTTGTGAGGAAAGTTATAGGTCATGGATAGAAGGGACAGCAGCAATGTGGATACAAAATTGGCTGAGGGATAGGAAACAGAGTATTGACTCATAGACGTTTACAGCACAGAAGGAGGCCATTCGGTCCATCATGTCTGCGCCGGTCTACAAAGATCTGACTACACTAATCCCATTTTCCAGGGCTTGGCCCATAGCCCTGGAGGCGAGGGCAACGCAAGTGAATCTAAATACTTCTTAAATGTTACTAGAGTTTCTGACTCAACCACCCTTTCAGGCAGTGACTTCCAGACTCCCACCACCTTCTCGTTGAAAAAATTCCTCCTCAACTCCCCTCTTAGCCTTCTACCTCTTACCTTAGATCTATGCCCCCTGGTTATTGACCCCTCTACTAATGGAAAAAGTGCCTTCCTATCTACCCTATCTATGCTCATAATGTTAAATGCCTCTATCAGGTCCCCTTTCACGCTTCGCTACTCCAAGGAAAACAACCCCAGCCTTTCCAATCTTTCCTCATAGATCAGACCCTCCAGCCCAGGCAGCATCCTGGTAAATCTCCTTTGCACCCTCTCCAGTGAAATCACATCTTTCCTATAAAGTGGCGACCAGAAATGCACACAGTACTCCAATTGGGGTCTAACCAGCATTTTATACAGTTCCAGCTTAACCTCCCTGCTCTTGTATCTTTTGCCTTGGCTAATAAAGGCAAGTATCCTATATGCCTTCTTAACCACCTTATCTACCTGCCCTGCTACCTTCAGGATATGCACACCAAGGTCCCTTTGATCTTCAGTAATTTCCACGGTCCTACCCTTTATTGTATAATCCGGTGCCTTGTTAGCCCTCCCCAAGTGCATTACCCCACGCTTTTCCAGGTTGAATTCCATTTGCCACTGCTCTGCCCACCTGACCAGTCCATTGATATCCTCTTGCAGTTTACGGCTATCCTCCTCACTATTTGCCATCCTACCAATTTCTGTGTCACCTGCGAACTTCTTGATCATTTATACCTTACACTTTTAAATCCAAATCATTTATGTACACCACAACCAGTAAGGGCCCCAGAACCGAGCCCTGCGGAACCACACTGGAAACTGACTTCCAGTCACTGAAACATCCCTCGACCATCGCCCTCTGGTTCCTGCCTCTCAGCCAATTTTGGATCCAACGTGCCACTTTGCCTTGGATCCCAAGGGCTCTTACTTTCTTGACCAGTCTGCCATGAGGGACCTTATCAAAAGCCTTGTTAAAGTCCATGTAGGCCACATCAAATGCATTATCCTCATCAACATTCTTGGTTACCTCCTCAAAAAATTCAATCAAATTTGTCAAAAGCAGCCTTCCCTTAACAAATCCATGCTGACTATCCATGATTAATCCGTGTCTCTCCAAGTGTAGATATATTCTGTCCCTCGGAATTCTTTCTTGTAATTTCCCCACCACCGAGGTTAGACTGACTGGCCTGTAATTTCCTGGTCTATCCCTTCCTCCCTTGTTTAATAATGGGACAATGTTAGCAGTGCTTCAGACCTCTGGCACTTCACCTGTGGCCAGAGACGATTTGAAAATTACTGCCAGGGCCCCTGATATCTCTTCCCTTGCCTCCCTCAACAGCCTGGGATACATCTCATCCAGGCCTGCGGATTTATCCACTTTTAATGCCGCTAAACCCACTAGTACCTCCTCTCTATGTTAATTTCCTCTAATATTTCACAGTCCTCAACTCTGATGTCTATATCTGCGTCGTCCTTTTCCATTGTGAAGACCGACGCAAAGTACTCATTGAGGCCTGCACCCGCGTCTTCCAGGTCCACACACAGATTACCTCTATGGTCCCAAATTGGCCCTACTCTTCCCTAGTTATTCTCTTGTTCTTTATATATTTTTGAGAAACCCTTGGGTTTTCCTTTATTCTACCCACCAATGCTTTCTCATGCACTCTCTTAGCTTTCCTAATTTCCTTTTTAAGTTTCCCTTTGCACTTGTTATAGTCCTCTAGGGACTCTGCCGTATTGAGCCCTCGGTATCTGTCATAAGCTTCTCTTTTTTTCTTAATCCTAACCTTTATGTCCCTTGACATCCAGGGTTCCCCGGACTTGGATCCCGTCCCTCCCCTCCTTTTTCTTTACGGGATCGCATTTGCCCATACTCACGCTATTTCCTCCTTGAATGCCTCCCATGGCTCTGACACAGTTTTATCTGCAAGTAGCTGCTCCCAGTCCAGTTGGGACAAATCATATCTCATCTTAGTAAAATTAGCCTTTCCCCATTTTAGAACTTTTATTCCCAGCCCAACCTTATCCTTTTCCATAACTATCCTAAATCTAACTGAGTTAAGGCCACTATCTCCAAAATGCTCCCATACTGATACGCCTTCCACCTGCCCTGGTTCATTTCTGATTAGGCCTAGAACTGCCTCTTCCCTCGTTGGGCTTTCTATGTACTGGCTAAAAAAAGTTCTCCTGGATGCAACTTAAGAATTTTGCTCCCTCCCTACCTTGCAAACTAAAACTATCCCAGTTAATATTTGGGTTGTTAAAATCCCCTACTATTTCTGCCCTATTATTCTTACACTTCTCTGAAATTTGATTACATATTTGACTGTCTATGGTTCCCTGACTGTTTGGGGGCCTATAGTACACACCCAACAGCGTGTTTGCCCCTTTTTTACTTCTACCCATATGGCTTCATTTGATGATCTTCCAAGTTATCATCCCTCCTCACTGCTATAATTGATTCCTTGATCAATATTGCAACTCCCCCTCCTCTTTTATTCCCCTCTCTATCTCATCTGAATACCCTATAACCAAGAATGTTGAGCTGCCAATCCTGCCCTTCTTTTAGCCAAGTCTCAGTCATAGCTATGATATCATATTCCCACATGCCTACCTGTGCCCTCAGCTCACCTGTCTTATTCCTCAAGCTCCTTGCATCAAAATATATTCCATTTAGCCTTGCTAAACTCACTTCATTCTTAAACAAAAACAAAAATACCTGGAAAAACTCGGCAGGTTTGACAGTATCTGCGGAGAGGAGCACATTTAACATTTCGAGTCCGAATGACTCTTCATCAGAACTAAGGAAAAATAGAAAAGAGGTGAAATATAAGCTGGCTTAAGGGAGGGTGGGACAGGTAGAGCTGGATAGAGGGCCAGTGATAGGTGGAGATAGCCAAAAGATGTCATAGACAAAAGAACAAAGAGGTGTTGACGGTGGTGATATTAGCTGAGAAATGTGCTAATGGGGACATTTAGGGTGGAAAGCAGGACAAGCAAGGGACAGATAGCCCTAGTGGGGTTGGAGGGGGGGGCGGTATCGAAATAGGCTAAAAGGTAGAGATAAAACAATGGATGGAAATACATATAAAAATAAAGGAAATAGGTGGGAAAAGAAAAATATATATAAATTATTGGAAAAAGGGGAATCAGAAAGGATGTGGGGAAGGAGGAGAGAGTTCATGATCTAAAGTTGTTGAACTCAATATTCAGTTCGGAAGGCTGTAAAGTTCCTAGTCGGAAGATGAGGTGCTGTTCCTCCAGTTTGCGTTGAGCTTCACTGGAACATTGCAGCAAGCCAAGGACGGACATGTGGGCATGAGAGCAGGGTGGTGTGTTGAAATGGCAAGCAACAGGGAGGTCTGGGTCATGCTTGCGGACAGACTGAAGGTTAACTGTATTCCTCTCCACAGATGCTGTCAGATCTGCTGAGTTTTTCCAGGTATTTTTGTTTCTGTTTTAGATGTCCAGCATCTGCAGTATTTTGCTTTTACCTTAGTGTTTAACTTGACTGCCACCTCTCTTCAAGGAATGTCTACCTTGAAGAAGTATTGCTCTTCTCTCCGACAGGATTTCTGCCTGTCTCTTTTGCCTTGTTCACCTTCATTGCTTTCCATTTCTCTCCTGGTGTTGGACAAGGTGTTTACTAAAACTCGCTTTCACAGCCATATATCATTCCTCAGTGACTGTCTCAGTCTCCAACTTAACCCATGTGGACTCCAACTGAAGTTCCACCCTTCATGTTTCGCACACATCCAGGATTACAGCTATCTCCTGGACATACAACACTCCTCGGACTGTTCTCGTCGCATCCTGAAACCCACACTCAGTGCCACACGCCGCCATATGAACAAACTCGACCTCTCCCTCCAGCAGCGCTGACGCATCCTATTTCTAAGCTGTCCTTGCCACCATTTTATTCTTTGTCTCATCCGACGCCTCAACAAGAAACTTTGTCTCTTGCTTTCAGATGCAAAGGAACACAAGCTCCAACAACTCATCGACACCAACACCCATCCAGGACCCTGCCCATCCCTCTGTCCCTATCCCATCTTCCAATCCCAGCCCAGCTGTGTTTTCATCATACACCCTGACCTTCCCCTCTCTGCTGCTGAACGTTCAGTGCTCAGCAAAGGACTCAGTTTCATACCCTTTCACCCTCATCTCAATGAATTTCAGACTCTGCACAATGCTGAACTCTTCTTCTGCCGCCTTCACCTCTGTACTCACTTCTTTGGGCAGGAGTCCTCTCCCTGTTCAATGTATCATTTTATCCGCCTCCAATATTCTCCCTCCACCTGGACCCCTCCCTTTGGAATTTTACCTGCTCTTGGTCTTTTCATTGAGAACTGTCAGCGTGACATCAGTCGTCTCAATTTCTCTGCTCCTCTCACGCGCTCTAACCTGTCTCTTCCTGAACTTGCCACACTGTTCTCTCAGGTCCAACCCTGACTTTGTTATCAAACCTGCTGACAAGGGTGGTGCTGTTGTTGTCTGGCACACTGGCCTCTACCTCGAGGAGGCTGAGCGTCAACTCGCAGACACTTCCTCCTACCTCCCCCTGGACCATGACCCCACCACTGAACATCAAGCCATTGTTTCCAGGACTGTCACTGACCTCATCTCCTCCCACAGCTTCCAACCTGATAGTCGCCCAACCTCGGACGGCCCGCTTCTACCTCCTACCCAAAATCCACAAACAGAACTGTCCCGGTAGACCGATCGTGTCAGCCTGTTCCTGCCCCATGGAACTCATTTCTCATTATCTTGACTCCCTTCTCTCTCCCCTTGTCCAGTCCTTCCCACCTACATCCGTGATTCCTCTGACACCTTACGTCACATCAACAATTTCCAGTTCCCTGGCCCCAACCACTTCCTCTTCACCATAGACGTCCAATCCCTCTACACCTCCATCCCCCACCAGGATGGTCTGAGGGCCCTTAGTTTCTTCCTTGAACATAGGCCCGAACAATCCCCATCCACCAGTACTCTCCTCCGTCTGGCTGAACTTGTTCTCACACTGAACAATTTCTCCTTCAACTCCTCTCACTTCCTCCAAATAAAAGGTGTGGCTATGGGTACCCGCATGGGCCCCAGCTATGCCTGTCTCTTTATGGGGTATGTGGAACATTCCTTGTTCCAGTCCTACTCCGGCCCCCTCCCACAACTCTTTCTCCGGTACATCGATGATTACTTCGGTGCTGCTTCATGCTCTCGTCTGGATCTGGAAAAATTTATTAATTTTGCTTCCAATTTCCACCCCTCTATCATTTTCACGTGGTCCATCACTGAATCTTCACTTCCCTTCCTTGATATCTCAGTCTCAATTTCTGGTGATAGACTGTCCACCAAATTCATTACAAGCCTACCGATTCCCATAGCTACAATGACTACAGCTTCTCAAACCCCACTTCCTGTAAGGACTCCATCCCATTCTCTCAGTTCCTTCGCCTCCGTTGCATCTGTTCTGATGATGCCACTTTCAAAAACAGTTCCTCTGATATGTTTTGCTTCTTCCTTAACCGAGGTTTTCCACCCACAGTGGTTGACAGGGCCCTCAACCATGTCCAGCCCATCTCCTGCGCATCTGCCCTCACACCTTCCTCTCCCTCCCAGAACCATGATAGGGTCCCCCTTGTCCTCACTTAACACTCCACCAGCCTCCGCATTCAAAGGATCATCCTCTGCCATTTCCGCCAACTCCAGCATGATGCCACCACCAAACACATCTTCTCTTCGCCACCCTTGGTAGCATTTCACAGGGATCGTTCCCTCCGGGACACCCTGGTCCCTCCTCCATCACCCCCTACCCCTTAAACCCCTCCCAAGGTACCTTCCCATGCAACCGCAGAAGGTGCAACGCCTGCCCCTTTACTTCCCCCCTCCTCACCGTCCAAGGGCCCAAACATTCCTTTCAAGTGAAACAGCATTTCACTTGCACTTCCCTCCATTTAGTCTACTGCATTCGTTGCTCCCAATGCAGTTTCCTCTACATTGGAGAGACAAAACGTAAACTGGGTGACCGCTTTGCGGAACACCTTCGGTCTGTCCGCAAGAATGACCCAGACCTCCACTCCACCCTGCTCTCATGCCCACATGTCTGTCCTTGGCTTGTTGCAATGTTCCAGTGAACAGCAACACTAACTGGAAGAACAGCACCTCATCTTCCAACTAGGTACTTTACAGCTTTCTGGACTGAATATTGAGTTCAACAACTTTAGATCATGAACTCTCTCCTCCTTCCCCACACCCTTTCTGATTCCGCTTTTTCCAATAATTTATATGTTTTTCTTTTCTCATCTATTTCCATTATTTTTCAATGTATTTCCATCCATTGTTTTATCTCTATCTTTTAGCCTATTTCGATTCTCTCCCATCCCACCCCCTCTAGGGCTGTCTGTCCCTTGCTCGTCCTGCTTTCCACCCTTAATGTCCCCATTAGCACATTTCTTAGCTAATATCACCACCGTCAACACCTCTTTGTCCTTTTGTCTGACATCTTTTGGTAATCTCCACCTATCACTGGCCCTCTATCCAGCTTGACCTGTCCCACCCCACCTTAACCAGCTTATATTTCACCTCTTTTCTATTTTTACTTAGTTCTGATGAAGAGTCATTTGGACTCGAAACATTATCTGTATTCCTCTCCGCAGATACTGTCAGACCTGCTGAGTTTTTCCAAGTATTTTTGTTTTTGTTTTAGATTTCCAGCATCTGCAGTATTTTGCTTTTATCTTAGTTTTTCACTTCTTTCTTATCTAGCCTATGTTTCCTCTGACTTCCAGACTTACTAGCGTTTTAACATAAGAACATAAGAACTAGGAGCAGGAGTAGGCAATTCAGCCCCTCGAGCCTGCCCCACCATTCAATACGATCATGGCTGATCTCATTTCGGCCTCAACTCCAATTTCCCGCCCTCTCCACATAACCTTTCAACCCGTTACTAATTACAAATCTGTCTTTCTCCTCCTTAAATTTATTCAGCATCCTGGCATCCACTGCACTCTGAGGTAGTGAATTCCACAGATTCACAACCCTTTGAGAAAAGTAATTTCTCCTCATCTCTGATTCAAATCTACCATCCCTTAGCCTAAAACTATGGCCCCTCATTCTAGAATGCCCCACAAGGGGAAACATCTGTTCCACGTCTACTTTTTCTTTCCCCTTTAGGATCTTATATACCTCAATTAGATCTCTTCTCATCCTTCTGAACTCTAGCGAGTATAGACCTAAACTGCTCAATCTTTCCTCATAAGACAAGCCCCACATCTCTGGAATCAATCTAGTCAACCTCCTCTGAACCACCTGCAATGGAACTACATCCTTCCTCAAGTAAGGGGACCAAAACTGACGGGTGCGGTCTCACCAATGCCTTGTACAGTTGCAACAACACTTCCCTATTTTTATATTCTATTCATTTAGCAATAAATGCCAAAATTCCATTTGCCTTCCTTATTACCTGTTGTACCTGCATACTAGCTTTCAATTCATGCACGAGGACACCCAGATCCCTCTGCACTAACTTTGACTTTAACTTTAAATTCCATCTCAGCTTCTCTTCTCTCTAAACTACTTTTCAGGATCCCATACCCCGGTTAAAGGGTATTTTTTGGGCTGGAATAAGTGGAGTTCCTCAGGGGTCAATATTGGGACCCTTGATTTTCCTGATATAAATGATCTAGATCTTGGTGTGCAGGGGAAAATTGCAAAGTTTGCAGATGACACAAAATTTGTGAGAATTGTAAACTGTGAGGAGGACAGTGTAGAACTTCAAAAGCACATTGACACATTGGTGGAGTGGGCAGATAGGTGGCAGATGAAGTTCAAGGCAGAGAAGTGTGAGGTGATGCACTTCGGTACAAAGAACATGGAGAGTCAGTATAAAATAAAGGACACTATTCTAAAGGGTGTGCAGAAGCAATTTTAAAAAATCTGAAAGCTAGTCCCAGTAATGGTGACCACCATGACACTAATCAATTGTTGTTAAAAACCCATGTGAATCCAGGTGTATGTGTATATAAGTCATTAAAGGTGGCAGGACAGGTAGAGAGAACTGTTTCTAAAGCATACAGTATTCTAGGCTTCATTAATAGGGGCACAGGATATAAGTCTGTCCGCAAGCATGACCCAGACCTCCCTGAGGCTTGCCATTTCAACACTCCACCCTGCTCTCATGCCCACATGTCTGTCCTTGGCCTGCTGCATTCTTCCAGTGAAGCTCAACACAAACTGGAGAAACAGCACCTCATCTTCCGACTAGGCACTTTACAGCCTTCCGGACTGAATACTTAGTTCAACAATTTTAGATCATGAGCTTTCTCCTCCATCCCCAACCCCTTTCTGATCCCCCTTTTTTCCAATAAGTTATATAAATTTTTCTTTTCCCACCTATTTCCATTATTTTAAATGTATTTCCATCCATTGTTTTATCTCTACCTTTTAGTCTATTTCGATCACTTCCCCCCACCCCACCCCAACTAGGGCTATCTGTACCTTGTTCATCCTGCTTTCTACCCTTAATTAGCACATTCCTTAGATAATATCACCACCTTCAACACCTCTTTGTCCTTTTGTCTATGACATCTTTTGGCAATCTCCACCTATCACTGGCCCTCTATCCAGCTCCATCTGTCCCACCGCGCCCCCCCCCCCCCCTTAACCAGCTTATATTTCACCTCTTTTCTATTTTTCCTTAGTTCTGTTGAAGAGTCATACGGCCTCGAAACGTTAACTATGTTCCTCTCTGCAGATGCTGTCAGACCTGCTGAGTTTTTCCAGGTATTTTTATTTTTGTTTTGGATTTCCAGCATCTGCAGTTTTTTGCTTTTATAGAAGAGCAGGGAGGTTTTGATGAACTTATATAAGGCACTGGTTAGACCTCAGCTGGAATATTGTGTACAGTTCTGGTCACCACATTATAGGAAGGATGTGAACACATTGGAGACAGTGCGGAAGAGGTTTACAAGGATGGTTCCAGGGATGAGAAACTTCAGCTATGAGGAAAGATTGGAGAAGTTGGGACTGTTTTCCTTGGAGAGGAGACTTGATAGAAGTTTTCAAAAACAGAGTAGAGAGGGAGAAACTGTTCCCGCTGGTAAACGGATCGAGAACCAGAGGGCACAGGTTTAAAGTGATTTGCTAAAGAAACAAATGTGAGGTGAGAAAACACTTTTTCACACAGCGAGTAGTTAGGGTTTGGAATGCGCTGCCTGGGATTGTGGTGGAAGCAGGTTCAATCCAAGCATTGGGTGATTATTTAAATAGAAACAATGTGCAGGGTTATGGGGAAAATGCAGGAGATTGACAATGAGTTAAAATGCTCAGAGAGCCGGTGCAGACACGATGGCCTGAAGGGCCTCCTCCTGCACTATTAACAAATGTGTGATTCGGAAAATAACTTGCCGCTTCTATTCTTTTCACACCAGACTGTGGTTTAATTTTGAATTTAGCTCCCTCATTACCTGGGGGCTGATTGGCAGCGACAGCCTCAGCGTTGGGAACCAGGAATCCGATGACGTCACCCAGCGCCGGGTCACATGCTCCTGCGGAGCTGCGCGCGCCGCCTGACCAGTGACATCAGGATTCGCCCCTCCGTCATTTCCGGGCGGTAGCGACGGTTTCCAAGGCAGGAACTTCCGGAACAACGGACAGAGGTAGCGAATGGGTTGGGCTGTAGGGGGGCGGGAGTTGTAGAGGCGGGGTGGGCTGTAGGGGGGCCGGGGTGTTGGGTAGTGGGGGCGGGGCTTGTAGAGACAGGGCGGGGTGTAGGGGATGTGTCGGTGGGCGGGGGGGCGTGGTGGGGAAGGGGGCGGGAGGAGAGAGTAGGGGGAGGTTGCTGAGGTGGGGGGAGGGTGGGGAGGGGTGGGGGGAGACAGGTGGAGAGGGAGACAGAAGGAGGGGGGTGGGGGTTTGTGGGGGCAGGGGGGAGGGGGACAAGTAGGAGGGGCGTCGAGGGAGGGGGGAGAGTGGAGGGGGTTTGTGGGGGGAAGGGGGACAAGCAGGAGGGAGGTGAGCGGGGGAGGGTGGGGTGGTGAGCCGGGGGGAAAGCGAAGGGGAGGTGAGCAGGAGGTGCGAGCAAGGATCAGTGCTTGGGCCCCAGTTATTCACAATCTAGATCAATGATTTGGTTGTAGAGATTAAGTGTAATATTTCGAAGTTTGCAGATGATACAAAATTGGGCGGAAGTGCCACAAGAGATTTTGGAGCGGCTGAGCAAGTGGGGAAAAATTTGGCAGATGGAATACAATGTAGAGAAATGTGAGGTTATCCACTTTGGTAGGAAATGCAGAAATACAGAGTATTTCTTAAATGGTGAGAGGCTGGGAAGTGTTGAATTTCAAAGGGCTGCTTTCTCCTGGACGGTGTCAAGCCTCAAGCGTTGTGGGAGACGCACTCATCCAGGCAAGTGGAGAGTCTTCCATCACAATCCTGACTTGTGCCTTGCAGATGGTGGACAGGCTTTGGGGAGTCAGGAAGTGAGTTTCTTATCGCAGGTAGCAGGGAATTAAGTGATGGTAATGCCTATTGAAAGTCAAGAAGCGATGGTTAGATTCTCTCTCTTGTTGGAGATGCTCATTGCCTGACACTTGTGTGGCGCGAATGTTGCTTGCCACTTGTCAGCCCAAGCCTGGATGTTGTCCAGGTCTTGCTGCATTTGGACACGGACTGCTTCAGTATCTGAGGAGTCACGAATGATGCTGAACATTGTGCGATCATCAACAAACATCCCCACTTCTGACCCTATGATGAAAGGAAGGTCATTGATGAAGCAGCTGAAGATAGTTGGGCCTAGCACATTACCGTGAGGAACTCCTGCAGTGATGTCCTGGAGCTGAGATGATGGGCAATTTCACATTTGCTCACATTATACTCCATACTTTAAGTGTGCTGGTACATGAATCACAAAAATGGTAGGCAGGTACAGCAAGTGATTAGGAAGGCAATTGGAATGTTGACATTTAATGTAGGGGAATGGAATATAAAAGTAGGGAAGTTTTACTGCAGCTGTATAGGGCCTTGATGAGAACACATCTGGAGTACTGTGTGCATTCTTGGCCTCCTTATTTAAATAAAGATATAATTGATTTAGCAGCAGTTCAGAGAACTTTCACTGAACTCATTCGTGGGATGAAGGGACAAAAGCAGAAAACACTGGAAAAACTCAGCAGGTCTAACAACATCTGTGGAGAGAAAGACAGCGTTAACATTTCGAGTCCGTATGACTTCTTCAGAGCATAGTCTTTAGCCATACAGACTCAAAACATTTTAACTCTGTCTTTCTCTCCACAGATGTTGTTAGACCTGCTGAGTTTTTCCAGCATTTTCTGTTGTTTCAGATTTCCAGCATCCTCAGTATTTTGTTTTAACCTAGGATGAAGGGGTTGTCTAATTAAGAAAGGTTGAACAGGTTAGGCCTATACCCATTGGAGTTTAGAAGAATGAGAGGTGATCTGAAACACACAAGATCCTGAGGAGACTTGATAGGGTGGATACCTGGAGGATGTTTCCTCTTATAGAGGTGAAGAAAACTAGGGAACATCGTTTTAAAAATAAGTGGTCTCCCTTTTAAGACAGATGAGAAACTTTTTCCCCAAAGGGTCATTGACATGTGGAATTCTCTTTCCAAGGAAGTAGTGGAGGCTGGCCCTTTGAACTTATTAAAGCAGAATTAGACAGTGAGTCAAAGGTTATGGGTGGGCAGACGGGAAGGTGGAGCTGACAAACAGAAGAGCTTACAGTGATCTTATTGAATGACAGAGCAGGCTCATGGGGCCAAATGGCCTACTCCCGCTGTGTTCTTATATTTCTATTATGGAAAAGCCTCAAAGTTTTACATAAACCTTAAGTAACTTATAGGCACATGAGATGGAGCTGTTTGGTGATTAAGTCTACTTTACTTTCGAGTCTCCAGTTTATTGTAAATAGTCCGAAAGTAAGCTTAAGGTATGGTAGGGCCGTTCAGCCATGTGGAATGCCCATCCTGTGGAATGTGGGGAGTTATGGACTTCATGTGGCCTAGAGGGGCACGTGCAGAAACTTGAGCTCCACGTTTCAGAACTTGAGCAGCAGCTGGAGTCACTGTGATTTATCTGCGTGGCTGAGGAATACGTGGATAGCATGTTTAGGGAGGTGGTCATACCACAGATTAGGAGCATGCAAGTAGAGAGGGAATGGCTGACCACCAGAGAATCTAGGAGGACCAGGCAGGTAGTGTAGGAGTCCTCTGAATCAATCTCATTCAGGTTTTCCATTTTGGACACTGGTGCGGGAGATGTTTCCTCAGAGGATGCAGCCACAGTTACATTTGGGGCACGTCGGATGGCGCGGCTGTACGGATGGGAAGGAAGAATAGTGAAAGAGGAACAGTGGTATGGGATTCGATATGGGGTGCAGACAGGTGTTCCTGTGCTTATAGATGTAAGTCAAGGATGGTACATTGCCTCGCTGGCACCAGGGTCAAGGATATCACAGCGTGGCTGCAGGACTTTCTTAAAGGGGAGGGTGAACAGCCAGATATCATGGTTCACATTGCAACCAATGACGTAGGTAGAAAGAGGGATGAAAGCAGATTTTAAGGAACTAGGTAAGACATTAAAAAGCAGGACCACAGAGGTAGTGATCTCCGGATTACTATCAATGCCATGTGTTAGTGACCATAGAAATAGGAGGTCAGAGCTGATAAATATGTGGCTGGAGAGTTGGTGGAGGAGAGAGAGATTCAGATTCCTGGGGGATTGGGACCAATTCTTGGGGAAGGTGGGATCTGTACAAGCCGGACAGTTTGCACCTCAATGGGGCCAATATCTTTGCTGGAAGGTTTGCTAGTGCTGTTGGGGAGGGTATAAACTAGTTTGGCAGGGGGGTGGGAAACTGAGGGTGGACTCAGATGGGGCAAAATCAGAAATGGTATTGGAAGGCAGAAAATCAGTGAGTGAGTCTGGAAGGCACAGGAAACAAAAGATGGAAAATAAAAAAGAGTTTGGCAGTGCTCGAGGGTAAATTATTTATTTGTTCATGAGATGTGGGCGTCACTGGCTAGGCCGGCATTTATTGCCCATCCCTAATTTCTCTTGTTCAGAGGGCATTTAAGGGTCAACCACATTGTTGTGGGTCCGGAGTCACATGTAGGCCAGACCAGGTAATGACGGCAGTTTTCCTTCCCTAAAAGACATTAGCGAACCACCTGGGTTTTTACAGCAGTCGGCAATGGTTTCATGGTCATCATCAGACTTTCAATTCCAGAATTTTCTTTAAATTATTGAATTCAAATTTCACCATCTGCTGTGGTGGGATTCAAACCTGGGACCCCAGAGCATTACTCTGAGTCTATGGATCACTTGTCTAGTGACTATGCCACTGCTTCTCCTGCCAGGAGCATAGCAAATAAAGCAGATGAGCTGAGGGCACAGGCCAGAGTTTTACCACGGTGCCTTTTTAGGGGGGGCGGGAAATTGAAGGGACTGGGTACCCGCCTGCCCTGACCACACAGCGATTTTTACACTGGGGTGGGCAAGGCCTCAGACGGGAAGCCTGCCCTTGCCCCAATTGAGACCCTTAAGGGCCGTTTCCTGGTCAGCCTCAATTTTTAGCTGGCGGGTGGGTTGAAGTTGTGTGGGGATAGGCCGATAATCAACAGAGTTACATCTCAGGCAGGAAGTGGGGGCAGTTGGGGGTGGGCCTCCATAAGAAGGCCCTTTCTGAAGACAGGTGCTGCCCCCCTCTTAAGGTCTGGTAGCCTCCAGGACTAGACAAGGCCAGTTTTACTAAGCTGAGGAGTGATTGAGCAAAAGTGTATTGCACAAAGCTACTTAAGGGTAAATCAGTGTTAGAACAGTGGGGGGCATTCAAAGGAGAAATTCACAGGGTTCAGAGTAAACATGATTCCACAAAGAAAAAGGGTGGGATGGCCAACCTAGAGCCCCCTGGATATCAAGGAGCTTTCCAGAGCAAGATAAGGCAGAAAAGGAAAGCTTATGTCAGACACTGAGAACTCAACACTACAGGAAGCTGAGAGGAGTAGAAAAAGTGGAGGGGTGAAATCAAAAACAAAATTAGGAAAGGTATGCTTTAACCTGTGTAGGGTTTGCTCCCAATTCCCATTGACTTCAGTTTTGCCAGGGCGCCTTGATGCACATTCAGTCAAATGTTGCCTGGCTGTCAAGGGCAGTCACCCTCATCTCACCTCTGGAGTTCAGCTCTTTTGGCCATGTTTGGACCAAATCTGTATTATGAGTCAGGGGCTGAGTGGCCCAAGCAAAACTCAGTGAGCAGATTATTGCTGAGTCAGTGCCGCTTGATAGCACTGTCGAAAATACCTTCGATCACTGCTAATGATCAAGAGCAGACTGATGGGGCGGACCGTCCAGGACAAAGCAGACCCACTTGATTGACACCCCATCCACCACCTCCAAAATCCACACTCTCCACCATTGGCGCACAGTGGCAGCAGTGTGTACCATATACAAGATGCACTGCAGGAATTCACCAACGCTCCAACGACAGCACCATTCAAACCCAAGACTGCTATCACCTGGATGGACAAGGGCAGCAGTTGCATGGGAACACCACCTGGAAGTTCCCTCCAAGCTACACACCATTCTGACTTGGAACTGTATCGTTGTTCCTTCACTGTCGCTGGGTCAAAATCCTGGAACTCCCTCCCTAACAGCACTGTGGGTGTACCTACACCACATGGACTGCAGTGGTTCAAGAAGGCAGCTCACCACCATCTTCTCAAGGGCAACTAGGGATGGGCAATAAAGGCTGGCCCAGCCAGCAAACCCCACATCCCATGAATGAATTAAAAAAAAGTATCCAGTGCATTCGGCTGTTTCTTGATATCACGTGGAGTGAATAAAATTGGCGGAAGACTGGCATCTGTGATGCTGGGGATCTCTGGAGGAGGCCAAGGTGGATCATCCACTCGGCACTTCTAGCTGAAGATGATTATAAATGCTTCAGTGCTATCTTTTGCACTGATGTGCTGAGCTCACACCTTGTTGGAAATATTTGTGGAGCCTCTTCCTCTTTGTTGTTTAATTGTCCAACACCATTCACGACTGGATGTGGCAGGACTGCAGAGCTTGGGTCTGATTCTATGTCTGTGGGATCGCTTAGCTCTCACTATCACTTGCTGCTTCGACAGTTTAGCATGCAAGTGTTCCTATGTTGTTGCTTCACCTGGTTGACACCTCATTTTTAAGCCTGGTGCTGCTCCTGGCATGCCCGTCTGCATTCTTCAGGGTTGATGGTAATGTTAGGGTGGTTATTGTGTTCAAGTTCAATTCTGCTGCTGCTGTTGCCCCACAGCGCCTCATAGATGTCCAGTCTCGAGTTGCTAGATCCGTTTGAAATCTATCTCATTTAGCACAGTAGTAGTGCCACACAACATGACGGAGGGTTTCCTCAGTGTGAAGACAGGAGTTTGTCTCCACGATGACTGTGCAGTGGTCATTCCTACTGATATTGTCATGGACAGGTGCACCTGTGACAGGTAGATTGGTGAGGATGGGGTGAAGTACGTTTTCCTCTCGTTGGTTCCCTCACCACCTGCCGCAGGCCCAGTCTAGCAGCTTTGTTCTTTCGGACTCGGCCAGCTCCCGACTCCCCAACTGTATACCACGGTGCTGCCATCTCTGGTGGGTCTGTCCTGCTGATGGTTCAGGACTTATCCAGGGATGGGGATGTTGTTAGTAAGGTGTGATTTGGTGAGTGTGACTGTCAAGCTATTGCTTTTTGGCACAAGCCACCAGTAAGGAGGACTTTGCAGGGTAATAGGGCTGGATTTTTTTATTTGTTCATGGGATGGGGGCTTTGCTGGCTGGGCCTGCATTTATTGCCCATCCCTAACTGACCTTGAGAACTAAGTGGCTTGCTAGGACATTTAAGAGTCAACCACATTGCTGTGGATGTGGAGTCACATGTAGGCCAGACCAGGTAAGAACAGCAGATTTCCTTCCCTAAAGGGTGTTAGTGAGCTAGATGGGCTTTTATGACAATCAGCAGTGGTTTCATGGTCTCTATTATTGAGACTAGCTTTCAATTCCAGATTTATTAATTGACTTTAAATTCCACCAGCTGCCGTGGTGGGATTTGAACCTGTGTTCCCAGAGCATTAGCCTGGGCCTCTGGATTACTAGTCCAGTGACATTACTACAACAACCACCGCCTCCCCATAAATGATGCAGAAAATTTTCCTGAACAAACTTCAGAAACTCTTGCCTTCTTTGGCCTTAATTCTATCTCAAACTATATTAGGCTAATTAAAGTTCCCTAATATAAATATTTTATTATTTTTTCACTTCCCTGTAACTTTCTTGCAAATTTGGTCCTCTATACCTTTTCCACTAGTTGATGGCCTGTAGAATACACTTAGTCGTGTAATGGTATCTGTATTATTTCTTAGCTCTTACCAAATCGACTCCATCATGTTGCCTCTAGGACATCCTCTCTCTTCAACATTGTAATATTCTCCTTCAATTAATGCTGCCAACCTCCTCCTTTCTTTCCTCCCATGTCTCTGTTGAACACCTTGTATCCAGGAATATTTAGTACCCTGTTTTGAACCAGGTCTTCATTTCATCTCGAGATCATATTTCCATGTGGCTGTGTACACCTGCAGCTTACCAACCTACAGGATTTGCATTCATCGTTTCAAAGTACTGAAGGATAACTTTTGGCTTTTTCTGTTTAATAGAAATTCCAAGAGATGGATGGGAGACATTGGGTTCAAGAACTATTTCCTCCACATTTCAGTGTGCAGGATCTTGTTGAGGTGAATGTAACTTTGGAGCCTGTGCTGGTTTCTGAACACTTTGCAGCCAGGAGAGCCAAAAGAATTGAAAATCTTTACCAGCAGAAAATGAAGAATTTTCAACAAGAACAGAAATTGAGGAGAAAAGCCTACATTTCAGGACTGATTATATCAGAAGCAGCTCCTCAAGCTTCCATCAAAGAGCTGAAACCACAGGGCTATGGTCACAATCATGCTGGGCTATGTAAACCAGACAATTCCAATAAAAGTATTGAGAACCATGTTGACGGAATGGAAGGGCAGCATCTGTGGAACACTGAGGAGCTTGCAATTTTACGCGAAACAAAGTGTAGAAAATACATTGAGCAACAAAATTTAAAAGCACAATTGGCATTTGCATATCTCCAGGCAGAAGAGGTGAAGGCAAGTAGCAAGAAACTGACAGTGTGTTTGGAAAAGAAAGAGGCCGAACTCCGTAAAACCAAACTAGAATTAGAGAACAGAACCCTGTACCTCAATCACACCATGCAAGAGAGCTTCAAAAAAGACTTGCAGATTTGCGGTCTCAGAGAAGATTTACAGGAAAAAGTAGTGACTGCATGTAACTTGAGCTCTCGATTGCAGTGGTGCAGGCTGCAAACCCAGGATCTACTCCTGGGAAAGGAGAAACTCATCTCCCATTGGAAGCAGCTGGCGCTACAGCGTCAGTTGGAAAAGGACTGTTTGGTGGAGAGATTGAAAGGACAGTCCAGCTTAGAACTGAAGAAACTACAAACAGAACTGGACACAGTGAAGGCTGAACTGAGAAAGGAGAAATGTCAACATGATCAAAACAAGGAAGCTCTGGAGTTGTTGTGCAAACATTTCTCTAGTTTACCGTCCTTGGGCCCAGCTGAAAATTTTAAAATTGAATTCCTGAATGTGTGACATGAATCCATTACTTTGTTCCAGGAAAGATTCTATCAGTAATAATTGGTTCCTGTAATTAAATTCTTGTTGACTCCTTGTTAGTTATATGGCGCCAAATTAAATTGTTTTACTTTTTAACATAAAATTATACAGCACAGAAACAGGCCCTTTGGCCCATCATGCCTGTGCCAGCCACCAAGCACCTATCTATTCTAATTTCATTTTCCAGCACTTGGCCCGTAGTCCTGAATACTATGGCATTTCTAATGCTCATTTAAATACTTAAATGTTGTGAGGGTTCCTGCCCCTCAGGCAGTGTGTTCCAGATTCCAACCACCCTCTGGGTGAAAAAACTTTTCCTCAAATCCCCTCTAAACCTCTTGCCCCTTACCTTAAACCTACTCCCCCTGGTATTGTTCAAATATATCACAGTCCTCCTCCCTGATTTTTACACCTCATAGACGTTTACAGCACAGAAGGAGGACATTTGGCCCATTGTGTCCGCGCCGGTCAACCAAGATCTGACTACACTAATCCCGTTTTCCAGCGCTAGGCCCATAGCCCTGGAGGCTATGGCAACACAAGTGAATATATAAATACTTCTTAAATGTTACGAGAGTTACTGACTCAACCACCCTTTCAGGCAGTGAGTTCCAGACTCCCACCACCCTCTGGTTTAAAAAATTTCTCCTCAACTCCCCTCTTAGCCTTCTACCTTTTACGTTAAATCCATGTGCCCTTGTTATTGACCCCTTTACTAACAGAAAATGTGTCTTCCTTTTTGCTCTATCTATGCCCTTCATAATCTTTTACACCTCTATCAGGTCTCCTCTTAACCTTCACTGCTCCAAGGAAAACAACCCCAGCTTATCCAATCTTTCCTCATAGCTCAGACCCTCCAGCCCAGGCAACACCCTGGTAAATCTCCTCTGCACCGTCTTCGGTGTAATCACATCCTTCCTATAATGTGGTGACCAGAACTGCACACAGTTTCCAATTGTGGTTGAACCAGCATTTTATATAGTTCCAGCATAACCTCCCTGCTCTTGTATTCTATGCCTCAGCTAATTAAGGCAAGTATTTCATATACCTTCTCAACCACCTTATCTGCTTGCCCTGCTACCTTCAGGGATCTGTGGACATATACACCAAGGTCCCTCTGACCTTCGGTACTTTCCAGGGTCCTACTATTCATAGTGTAATCCCTTGCCTTGTTAGCCCTCCCCAAGTGTATTACCTCTCACTTTTCCAGGTTGACTTCCATTTGCCATTGCTCTGCTCACCTGACCAGTACATTGATTTCCTCTTGTAGTTTACAGCTATCCTCCTCACTATTTACCACCCTACCAATTTTCATATCTTCTGTGATGTTCTTGATCATACCCCCTACATTTAAGTCTAAATCATTTATGTACACCACAAACAGCAAAAGCACCAAACCCTGCAGAACCCCACTGGAAACAGACTTCCAGCCACAGAAACATCCCTCTGCTCCCTGCCTCTCAGCCAATTTTGGATCCATTGTGCCACTTTGCTTTGGATCCCATGGGCTCTTACTTTCTTGACCAGTCTGCTATGAGGGACCTCATCAAAAGCCTTGCTAAAGACCGATATCGTCCTTCTCCATAGTGAACACAGGTGAAAAGTAATCATTTGAAACCTCACCTACATCCTCCAGCTCCATGCACAGATTGCCACTTTGGTCTCTGATGGGCCTGCTAATCCTCTTGGCATTAATATTTTCATAAAATGGCTTGGGATTTTACTTTATCTTGCCCGCCATGCCCCCTCTTCGCTCTCCTAACTACTTTTTTAAGTGACCCCTACACTTTCAATACTGCTCTAGGGCTTCTGCTGTTTTCAGCCCTCTGTATATGCCATAGGCCTCCTTTTTTTTCCTTATTCAATTCTCTATATTCCTTGACATCCAAGGTTCCCTGGACTTATTGGTCCTACCCTTCACCTCTATGGGAACATGTTGGCCCTGAATTCCAACTATTTCCTTTTTGAATGACTCCCACTGGCCTGATGTAGACTTTCTTACATCTTCCTACAAGTTGCTCCCAGCCCACTTTGGCCAGATCCTGCCCTATCATATTGAAATTGGCCATCCCCCAGTTCAGGACCTTTATTTCCGGTCCATCTTCGTCCTTTTCCATAACTACCTTAAATCTTACAGTTATGGTCACTATCCCCAAAATAGTGCAATGCCACCTCTTTTACTGTCACGCCTGAAGATTCTATACCCTGGAATATTGAGCTGCTAGTCCTTCCCTTCCCTCAACCATGTCTCTGTGATAGCAGCAATATCATATTCTCATGTTAATCAATGCCCTCAATTCATCTGCTTTCCGTGTAAGACTCCTTGCGTTAAAATAGATGCAATCCAGCCTTGCATTATTCCAGTTTGCCTTAACAGGTCTATATTTGCTCTGCCTTCCAGACTGACTTAGTTACTCTTCTATATTTGGCTATGCATCACCTCCTACTGTACCCCCACTCTGTATCCCATCCCCTGCCAAATTAGTTTAAACCTCCACCGCCCCTTAACAGCACTAGCAAACCTCCCCACAAGGATGTTGGTCCTGTTCTGGTTCAGGTGCAACCTGTCCGACTTGTACAGGCCCCACCTTTGCCAGAAACAGACCCAGTGATCCAGGAAACTAAAGCCCTAACTTCTGCACCATCTTCCTATTCCTATTCTCACTCACACACGGACAGGGAGTAATCCCAAGATCACAACCTTTAAGGTCCTGCTTTTTAATCTGCTGCCTAGCTCCCTAAATTCTTGTGGGACCTCACCCCTCTTTATACCTATGTCATTCGTACCAATGTGAGCCATTATCTCCGACTGTTCACCCTCCCCCTTCAGAATGCCCTGCAATCGTTCTGTGACATCCTTGACTCTGGCACCAGGGAGGCAACACACCATCCTGGAGTCAGATCTACAACTACAGAAGCGCCTGTCTGCACCCCTCATCATTGAATCTCTTACCACTATTACTCTTGCACTCTTACTCCTCCCCCCTTGTGCAGCTGAGCCACCCACACTGCCGTGAACTTGGCTCTGTCTGCACTCTCCAGAGGAGCCTTCACCCTCATCATTTTGCAACACGTAGAACAGTTCTTGAGTGAGATGCAATCTGGGGCTTTCCTGACTCCCTTCTGACTGGTGGTCACCCATTCCCTTTCTGACTGTACTTCTTTAAGCTGCGGAGTGACCACATCTAAAAACATGTTAACCACGTAACCCTCAGCCTCATGGATGCACACACTCCAGCTGACCTCAAGCTCTGAAACCCATTACTCAAGCTTGTCAAGCCAGTGGCATTTCCTGCACATATAGTCATCCAGACTGCAAGGAGTGTCTAAGAATTCCCACACTTTCAGTTACCAAATATAAACCAAAATCCATCTTTCTGGAGTTATCCTCAGGCCACTTCTGGTGTTAAACAATTGTTATCATAGAATCATATGATATTACAGCACGGAAAGAGAGCATTTGGCGATCGAGTCTGTTCCAGGTGCAAATAAGTACAGGCCTGAAGTTACTGAAAAGCATTTAATTTAACTGGATATTCACAAATGAAACTTTGTGGAACAGAATATGAAGAGATATTCCACGTCGAACCAGATTAAAACTAAAAATGTTGTCTTTCCTGTACTTTTAAGATCATTACGTTTTAGCTGCACATTAATAGCAAATAATCTGTTTGAAAATTCCACAGATTTTTTTAGAGTCACTCATTCCTCCTATCTCTTCTATATTTTCTCTCCCTCTATGTCTCCCCTCTCTTAATCCCCTTCCTTCCATTTTTTCTCACTGTTCATCTTTTCCTTTCTCAGTCTTTGTCTAAAACCTACTTTGAATTTAAAACATACATTTACATTTTGTAAATTGATTAGGATTTATATTCCTAATTATATCATTTAAAAGTCTAATTTACACTTGCAGTAATTGTTACATTCACTTGCTGTCATACTTTAACATGTCCTCCGAACTCTGGGAGTTTGTGGTGCGCAAATTAGCTACCTTGTTTCCTACATTACAGTACTGACCATACTTCAAAAAGTGCTTCAATGAGATTGTAAAAGGTGTTATAGAAACCCAAGTCTTTCCTTTTTTCCATGGGCTATCTGCTAATATATGAAGATTTAGATCCATGAACTGATGTTCCCCACACTAATTGCGCGGGGATGAGAGGGTTGGGCTGGTTGGCAATAAATTAATCTGCCCTAGGCCCCTGCCTGCACCTTCTGAACCAATTACTAGGTTTACCATAATAAAAACAAACTGCTGGAAAAACTCAGCAAATCTGGCAGCTTCTGTGGAGAGAGAAACCGAGTTAATGTTTCAAGTCTGGATGACTCTTCTTCAGACTAATTAGGATTTATATTCCTAAATATATCACTCAAAAGTCTTGTATACAACTTGCACTTTCAGTAATTGTTACATTTACTTCCTGTCATACTTGTAACATGTCCTCCGGTTTACCAAGTATGGTGATGCCATGCTTTCCATCCTTGACAAGGAGAGCTCACCTTTGATTGCTGGGCTTCCTGATCCTGTATGTGTGACAGTAGGAGGTTTGCAAGTGTGCTTTCATATTGCATTAACTTGGTTCCAAGCGTTAATGTTGCTAGATGCTTTACTGCACAGAGTTTAGTTGTCATCTTGCATATGACATCTCGCAGCTTTGCAAGTTTAATTCCAAGTTGAACAGCGAAGTCACAGCAATGTTTTGGTGTGTTGTTACGTGGATTGCCTGGAATCATGCAGCAAATTTTCACAGGCCACATTCATTCCCAGATCACCATACTAACATGCTGGACTACCTTGAAATTCCATATGTAGAGTGGTGGTGATGTCCTTGCGTGGAGTCTGGATCCTGTTGAGTGTAGACCACTGTTTCAAGGGAGGTTGGACCCTGGAGGCTTTACTGTCAGATCACTCATCAGATCATTGTTGGCTATATTGGTGTCAACCCAAAAGATTGTACCATTTGTCCTTTTTGTCAAAATCCACATGGTTCAAAGCATTCGCTGGCCTCCGGATTTGAGTCACTTATTCAGTAGGTTCTGATAATTTTCATGGATTGGCAGTTCTGGGTTGGCTCCAATGCAGCCAAACTCTCCCAGAATTTTTGCCTTCAGAACTTTAAATATGTGATATAAGTATAACGAAACATCCCGGGGGAATAATGGGACCCATGGAATTAGAATCCAGCAAAGTGATCACAACGTGGGCAAAAATGTTTTTCAGGAAAACTTTGACGGTGAGAGAATTCCAGCAAAGCAGAGGGAAACATAAAGGATTGTAGAGTTCTGTTGAAAGGTCATGAGGACTCGAAACGTCAACTTTGTTCTTCTCCACCATTGCCGCCAGACCTGCTGAGTTTTTCCAGGTAATTCTGTTTTTGTTTTGGATTTCCAGCATCTGCAGTTTTTTGTTTTTATCTATATTTTTATATAAGGATTATAGAGTGTTAGGTCTGATGGATGAGAGTTCTACTAATAGTGGAGTGGAGAGAAGAGTACAGTTTGTTGATGGAATCTAGGACTGGTGGAGAGGGTCCATGAACTGACAAGTGAAAATGCTAGAGCACTTGATCCTCATTATGCTGGAGGATGGGACGTTGTTGGGGATGGGACAGGGGCACTGTGGAATGGGGCAATCAATTGGTACAGCTAGATAAAAGATGCAGGCAGCAGTTGATATTTGGTGAGGTGGGAGACAATGAGGTTTATTATCAGGGGAGAAGATTGTGAGGTTTATTATGGTGGGGGGGAGATGTTGTGGTTTATTATGGTTGGGGGAAGGTGATGTTGAGGTTTATTAACAAGGAGAACATTAATTCTTTGTTTAAACTTGCTGCATTGCCAGGAAGGATGCAGGAATCAGGTTGAAATGTCTGAATCTGGAACTAAACTGATGGCTTTGGTCTTAGTGATGAACTGAAGAAAGTTGTGACTCATCCAGGGAACATCAAAAATAGGAACAGCAGAAGACTATTTGGCCCGACGAGCCTGTTCTGCCATTGTGTGATCATGATTGATTCTGGGTTTCAACCCTACTTTCCAATCTGCTTCCCATATCCCTTGGTTCTCTGAGACCAAAAATGTGTCTCTCTCGGTTTTAAATATGGTTAATGTTGGAGCATCCATAAAACTCTAGGGTAGAGAATACCAAAAATTCACAAACCTTTGAAGAAATTTCTCCTCATCTCAGTCCTAAATGACAGGCCACTTATCCTGAAATTGTGCCCTATGTTTTAGATTCCCCGGCTAGGCAATACAGCATCTCAGTATCTATCCTGTCAAGTCCCTTCGTACTCTTGTATGTTTCAATAACATCTCGTTCTTCTGAATTCCAGAGAATATAAACCCAATTTACTGAGTCATCATAACACAACCCTCTCATCCCAGGGACCAATCTAGTAAACCTTCACAGTACTATCTCCGATGCAAGTATATCCATCCTTAAATGTGGAGACAAAAATTGCACCACTCTTCCAAATCTGGCCTCATCGTAACCCCGAACAATTGTAGCAAGACTTTTTTATTCTTGTACTCCAATCCGCTTGCAATAAAGACCAACATGCCATTTGCCTTCCTAATTGCTTGCCATACCTGCACACCTTTTGTGTTCTATGTACGAGCCACCCAAGTTTCTCAGAACATCAACATTTAGAAATTTCACACCTAAAGTAATGTTCTGCTTTTCTATTGTTTCGAACAAAGTGAATACCCTCACAGTTCCCCACATTATACTCCATCAGCCATCTTGTTATTCACTCACTTAACCTGTCGAGATCTCTACAGCCTCTTTGTGACCTCTTCACAGCGTGCATTCCTGCCTAGCTTTATATTGTCAGCAAACTTAGATACATTACTCTCTGTCTCTTCATCTAAGTCATTAATGTAGATTGTAAATGGCTGAGGGCCCAGCGCTGATCCTTGCAACACAACACTAGTCACAATCTGCTAACTTGAAATGCCCCATTTATCCTTGCCCTCTGCTTCCTGTCCATGAACCAATTTTCTATCCATGCTCATATGTTACCCCCAACTCCATGAACACTTATCTTGTGTACCATCCTTTCGTGTGGCATCTTATCAAATGCTTTTTGGAAGTCCAAGTATGTTACATCTATTGGTTCCCCTTCATCTACCCTACTAGTTACATCCTCAAAAAAGACATTTCGTGAAATCATGTTGACTTGTTCTAATCATACTATGGTTTTCTAAGTGCATTGTTAAGGCTTCCTTAAGAATAGATTTTTGCCGATGGCTGTTATCAGGCTAACGGACCTGCAGTTTCCTGTTTTCTCTCTCACAGAATCACACAATGCAGAAGAGGCCCTTTGGCCCATCGAGTCAGCACCGACACGTGAGAAACACCTGACTTACCTCCCTAATTCCATTTACCAACACTTGGCCCATAGCCTTGAATGTTATGACGTGCCAAGTGCTCATCCAGGTATTTTTTAAAAGGATGTGAGGCAACCCGCTTCTACCACCCTCCCAGGCAGCGCATTCCAGACTGTCACCACCCTCTGGATAAAAAAGTTTTTCCTCACATCCTCCCAAATCTCCTGCCCATCCCCGTGAACTTGTGTCCCCTCGTGACTGACCCTTCAACCAAGGGAAACAGCTGTTCCCTGTCCATGTCCCTCATAATCTTGTACACTTCGAACAGGTCACCCCTCAGTCTTCTCTGCTCCAGCGAAAACAACCCAAGTCTATCCAACCTCTCTTCATAACTTAAATGTTTCATCCCAGGCAACATCCTGGTGAATCTCCTCTGCGCCCCCTCACATCCTTCCTATTATGTGGCGACCAGGACTGCACACAGTACTCCAGCTGTGGCCTCACCAAGGTTCTATACAACTCCAACATGACCTCCCTACTTTTGTAATCTATGCCTCGACTGATAAAGGCAAGTGTCCTATATGCCTTTTTCACCACCACACTAACATGCCCCTCTGCCTTCAGAGATCTATGGACACACGCCAAGCTTCCTTTGTTCCTCAGAAATTTGAAGTGTCATGCCGTTCATTGAATAATTCCTTGTCAAATTACTCCTACCAAAATGTATCACCTCACACTTTTCAGGGTTAAATTCCATCTGCTGCTTATCTGCCCATTTGACCATCCCATCTATATCATCCTTAAGCCCAATGCACTCAACCTCAATGTTAACCACCCGGCCAATCTTTGTGTCATCTGCAAACTTACTAATCCTACCCCCCCACATAGTCATCTATGTCATTTATATAAATGACGAATAATAGGGGACCCAGCACAGATCTTTGTGTTACGTCACTGGAGCCTGGCTTCCAGTCACTAAAGCAGCCTTCTGTCATCACCCTCTGTCTCCTACAACTAAGCCAATTTTGAATCCACCTTATCAAATTACCCTGTATCCCATGTGCATTTACTGCCTTTATAAGTCTCCCATGTGGGACCTTGTCAAAGGCTTTGCTGAAATCCATATAAACTACATCAACTGCACTACCCTCATCTACACACCTGGTCACCTCCTCAAAAAATTCAATCAAATTTGTTAGGCATGACCTCCCTCTGACAAAGCCACGCTGATTATCCCTGATCAAACCTTGCCTCTCCAAGTGGAGGTAGATTCTCTTCTTCAGAATTTTCTCCAATAGTTTCCCTACCACTGACGTGAGACTCACTGGTCTGTAGTTCCCTGGCTTATCTCTACAACCCATCTTAAATAGCGAAACCACATTAGCTGTTCTCCAGTCCTCTGGCACCTCCCCCTTGGCCAGAGAGGAATTAAAAATTTGGGTCAGAGCCCATGCGATCTCCTCCCTTGCCTCCCTCAGCAGTCTGGGACACAAATCATCCAGACCTGGAGATTTGTCCACTTTTAAGCCTGCCAACACCTCCAATAGCTTGTCACTCCCTATATCGATTTGCCCAAGAACCTTGCAGTCTCTCTCCCGGAGTTCCATAGCTTCATCCTCACTCTCTTCGGTGAAGACGGATGTGAAGTATTCGTTCAACAGTCTAGTGATGTCCTCTGGCTCCAGCCATAGATTGCCCCCTCTGTCTCTACTGGGTCCTACTCTTTCCCTGGTATCCTCTTCCCGTTGATATACTAATAGAATATCTTGGGATTTTCTCTACTTTTACCATTCAGAGCTTTCTCATATCCCCTGTTTGCTCTTCTTATTGCTTTCTTAAGCTCCACCCTGCATTTTCTCTACTCCACTAACGCCTCTGCTGATTTGCTTCCCTTATACCTGCTAAAAGCCTCTTTTTCCCTTCTCATTGTATCCTGAATATCTCTGGCCATCCATGGTTCTCTGGGCTTGTTGCTCCTTCCTATCACCCTAGAGGGAACATGTTGAGGGTGCACCCTCCCCATTTTCTTTTTGAACCCCCCCCCCCCCGACACACTGCTCTTCTGTAGATTTCCCCACAAGTAGGTGTTCCCAGTCTACCTTGGCCAGATCCTGCCTTATTTTACTAAAATCAACTCTGCCCCAATCCAAATCATTTTTTTTGCAATATGTCTACTTCTTTGTCCATAGCAAACTTAAACAGTACCATAGATAACAATAAAAAACTGCAGATGTTGGAAATCCAAAACAAAAACAGAATTACCTGGAAAAACTCAGCACGTCTGGCAGCATCGGTGCAGAAGAAAAGAGTTGACATTTTGAGTCCTCGTGACCCTTCAACAAAACTGAGTGAATAATAAGGGAAGGGTGAATTATAAGCTGGTTTTAGGTGGGGGGGGTGGAGAGAAGCGGGGGGTGGTGTGGTTGTAGGGACAAGCAAGCAGTGATAGGAGCAGAGAATCAAAAGATGTCACAGACAAAGGAACAAAGAGGTGTTGAAGGTGGTGATATTAACTAAACGAATGTGCTAATTAAGCATGGATGGCAGGACACTCAAGGTACAGCTCTAGTGGGGGTGGGGTGGAAAGACTAGCAAGGCATAAAAGATTTAAAAATAATGGAAATAGGTGGGAAAAGAAAAATCTATATAAATTATTGGAAAATACAAAAGGAAGGGGGAAGAAACGGAAAGGGGGTGGGGATGGAGGATGGAGTTCAAGATCTAAAGTTGTTGAATTCAGTATTCAGTCCAGAAGGCTGTAAAGTGCCTGGTTGGAAGATGAGGTGCTGGTTCTCCAGTTTGCATTGGGCTTCACTGGAACAATGCAGCAAGCCAAGGACAGACATGTGGGCAAGAGAGCAGGGTGTAGTGTTAAAATGGCAAACGACAGGAAGGTTTGGGTCTTTCTTGCGGACAGACCGCAGGTGTTCTGCAAAGCGGTCGTCCAGTTTACGTTTGGTCTCTCCAATGTAGAGGAGACCACATTGGGAGCAACGAATGCAGTAGACTAAGTTGGGGGAAATGCAAGTGAAATGTTGCTTCACTTGAAAGGAGTGTTTGGGCCCTTGGACGGTGAGGAGAGAGGAAGTGAAGGGGCAGGTGTTGCATCTTTTGCGTGGGCATGGGGAGGTGCCATAGGTGGGGGTTGAGGAGTAGGGCGTGATGGGGGAGTGGACCAGGGTGTCCTGGAGGGAACGATCCCTACGGAATGCCGCCGGGGGTGGGGGGGGTGAAGGGAAGATGTGTTTGGTGGTGGCATCATCCTGGAAATGGCGGAGAATGATCCTTTGAATGCAGAGGCTGGTGGGGTGATAAGTGAGGACAAGGGGGACTCTATCATGTTTCTGGGAGGGAGGAGAAGGCTTGAGGGCGGATGCGCCGGAGATGGGCAGGACACAGTTGAGGGCCCTGTCGACGACCGTGAGTGGAAAACCTCGGTTAAGGAAGAAGGAGGACATGTCAGAGGAATTGTTTTTGAAGGTAGCATCATGAGAACAGATGCGACGGAGGCAAAGGAACTGAGAGAATGGGATGGACTCCTTACAGGAAGCCGGATGTGAGGAGCTGTAGTCGAGGTAGCTGTGGGAGTCGATAGGCTTGTAATAAATTTGGTGGACAGTCTATCACCAGAAATTGAGACAGAGAGGTCAAGAAAGGGAAGGGAAGTGTCAGAGATGGACCATGTGAAAATGATGGAGGGGTGGAGATTGGAAGTAAAATTAATAAATTTTTCCAATTCCTGACGAGAGCATGAAGCAGCACCGAAGTAATCATCGATGTACCGGAGAAAGAGTTGTGGAAGGGGGCCGGAGTAGGACTGGAACAAGGAATGTTCCACATACCCTATAAAGAGACAGGCATAGCTGGGGCCCATGCGAGTACCCATAGCCACACCTTTTATTTGGAGGAAGTGAGAGGAGTTAAAGGAGAAATTGTTCAGTGTGAGAACAAATTCAGCCAGACGGAGGAGAGTACTGGTGGATGGGGATTGTTCGGGCCTATGTTCAAGGAAGAAACTAAGGGCCCTCAGACCATCCTGGAGGGGGATGGAGGTGTAGAGGGATTGGACGTCTATGGTGAAGAGGAAGTGGTTGGGGCCAGGGAACTGGAAATTGTTGATGTGACGTAAGGTGTCAGAGGAATCACGGATGTAGGTGGGAAGGACTGGACAAGGGGAGAGAGAAGGGAGTCAAGATAACGAGAAATGAGTTCCATGGGGCAGGAACAGGCTGACATGATCGGTCTACCGGGACAGTTCTGTTTGTGGATTTTGGGTAGGAGGTAGAAGCGGGCCGTACGAGGTTGGGCGACTATCAGGTTGGAAGCTGTGGGAGGAAGATCCCCAGAGGAGATGAGGTCAGTGACAGTCCTGGAAACAATGGCTTGATGTTCAGTGGTGGGGTCATGGTCCAGGGAGAGGTAAGAGGATGTGTCTACGAGTTGGCACTCAGCCTCCTCGAGGTAGAGGTCAGTGCGCCAGACAACAACAGCCCATCTCCGGCGCATCTGCCCTCAAGTCTTCTCCTCCCTCCCAGAAACATGATAGGGTCCCCCTTGTCCTCACTTATCACCCCACCAGCCTCCGCATTCAAAGGATCATCCACCGACATTTCCGCCAACTCCAGGATGATGCCACCACCAAACACATCTTCCCTTCACCCCCCCCCCCGGTGGCATTCCATAGGGATCATTCCCTCTGGGACACCCTGGTCCACTCCTCCATCACCCCCTACTCCTCAACCCCTACCTATGGCACCTCCCCATGCCCACGCAAAAGATGCAACATCTGCCCCTTCACTTTCTCTCTCCTCACCGTCCAAGGGCCCAAACACTCCTTTCAAGTGAAGCAGCATTTCACTTGCATTTCCCCCAAATTAGGCTACTGCATTCGTTGCTCCCAATGCGGTATCCTCTACATCGGAGAGACCAAACGTAAACTGGGCGACTGCTTTGCAGAACACCTGCGGTCTGTCCGCAAGAATGACCCAAACCTCCCTGTCGCTTGCCATTTTAACACTCCACCCTGCTCTCTTGCCCACATGTCTGTCCTTGGCTTGCTGCATTGTTCCAGTGAAGCCCAACGCAAACTGGAGGAACAGCACCTCATCTTCCGACTAGGCACTTTACAGCCTTGGGGACTGAATATTGAATTCAACAACTTTAGATCTTGAACTCCATCCTCCATCCCCACCCCCTTTCTGTTTCTTCCCCCTTCCTTTTGTTTTTTTCCAATAATTCATATAGATTTTTCTTTTCCCACCTATTTCCATTATTTTTAAAACTTTTATGTCCTGCTAGTCTTTCCACCCCACCCCCACTAGAACTGTACCTTGAGTGCCCTGCCATCCATGCTTAATTAGCACATTTGTTTAGATAATATCACCACCTTCAACACCTCTTTGTTCCTTTGTCTGTGACATCTTTTGATTATCTGCTCCTATCACTGCTTGCTTGTCCCTACAGCCACACCCCCCCGCTTCTCTCCCACCACACCCCACCGCCACCCCCCCGACCTAAAACCAGCTTATATTTCACCCCTCTCCTAATATTCACTCAGTTCTGTTGAAGGGTCATGAGGACTCGAAATGTCAACTCTTTTCTTATCCACCGATGCTGCCAGATCTGCTGAGTTTTTCCAGGTAATTCTGTTTTTGTTTTAAACTGTACCATGTTGTGGTCGCTGTCACTTAAATGCTCCCCCACCACCAACTCAGCCACCTGTCCGGCTTCATTCCCCAGAATTAGATCCAGCACTGTGCTGTCTATAAGACCATAAGACATAGGAGCAGAAATTAGGCCATTCGGCCCATCAAGTCTACTCTGCCATTCAATCATGGCTGATAAGTTTCTCAACCGCATTCTCCCCGTAACCTTTGATCCCCTTACCAATCAAGAACCTAGCTCTCTCAGTCTTAAATACACTCAATGACCTGGCCTCCACAGCCTTCTGTTGCAATGAATGCCATAGATTCACCACTCTCTGGCTAAAGAAGTTTCTCCTCATCTCTGTTCTAAACGGTCTTCCCTTTACTCTGATGCTGTGCCCTCTGGTCCTAGTCTCTCCTACTAATGGAAACATCTTCCCCACATCCACTCTATTCAGGCCTTTCAGTATTCTGTAAGTTTCAATCAGATCCCCCCTCATCCTTCTAAATTCCATCGAGTATAGACCCAGAGTCCCCAAACGTTCCTCATTTGTTAATCCTTTCATTACTGGGATCATTCTCGTGAACCTCCTCTGGTCCCTCTCCAGGGCCAGAACATCCTTCCTGAGATACGGGGCCCAAAATTGCTCACAATATTCTAAATGTGGTCTGACCAGAGCCTTATAAAGCCTCAGCAGCCCATCTCTGCTTTTATATTCTAGTCCTCTCGAAGTAAATGCCAACGTTGCAAAGAGAATCCTGGAGTAGGACTCCCAAGTCCCTTTGCACTCCAGATTTCTGAATTATCTCCCCATTTAGAAAATAGTCTATGCCTCTCTACCAAAGTGCATGACCTTACACTTCCCCACGTTGTATTCCATCTGCCACTGTCTGCAACACACCATCCTGGACCCACAGTAGCACCTATCTGTTCCCCTCACTATAGAATCCCCTATTACTATTGCTCTTCCTCCCCTCCAGTCCATTCAGGCTGCTTGTGGTGCCAGAAGCTTGGCTCTGTCTGCAGTCCCTGGAGGAACCACTCTCCCTCCTTTCTTGAATAATGTAATACATTTGATAACTTCCAATCTGCTGGGACCATTCCAGAATCTGGGGAATTTTGGAAAACTCATAACCAGCATATCCACTATCTCTGTAACGATCTCTTTAAGAACCCTAGTATGTAGGCCATCAGATCCTGAGGATTTGTCGGATTTTAGTCCCTTGAGTTTCTCCAGTACTTTTTCTCTGCTAATATTAATTCTTCAATTTCCTCACTCTTTTAGCCCCTAGATTGACCATTTTTCACTGGTATGGAACTTGTGTCTTCAATCATGAAGACAGACACAAAACAATTGTTCGATATCCCTGCCATTTCCTCATTCCCCATGATAATTTCTCCTGTCTCTGATTCTAAGGGACCAACATTTGCTCTAACTACTATCTTCCTTTTTATACATTTCTAAAAGCTCTTGCAATCTGTTTTTATATTCATGACTAGTTTACTCTCATACTCTTTTATCAACTTGTTGGTGGCCCTTTGCTGGTTTCAAAAGGCTCCCAATGCTGTCGGCAAGCATGACCCAGACCTCCCTGTCGCTTGCCATTTCAACACACCACCCTGCTCTCATGCCCACATGTCCGTCCTTGGCCTGCTGCATTGTTCCAGTGAAGCTCAACGCAAACTGGAGGAACAGCACCTCATGTTCCGATTAGGCACTTTACAGCCTTACGGACTGAATATTGAATTCAACAACTTTAAATCATGAACTCTCTCCTCCTTCCCCACCCCCTTTCCGATTTCCCCTTTTCCCAATAATTTATATATATTTTTATTTTCCCACCTATTTCCATTATTTTTAAATGTATTTCCATCCATTGTTTTATCTCTACCTTTTAGCCTATTTCGATTTCCCCCCCACCCCCACTAGGGCTGTCTGTCCCTTGCTCGTCCTGCTTTCCACCCTAAATGTCCCCATTAGCACATTTCTTAGCTAATATCACCACCGTCTTTGTTCTTTTGTCTATGACATCTTTTGGCAATCTCCACCTATCACTGGCCCTTTATCCAGCTCTACCTGTCCCACCCCCCCGCCCCACCCCTTAAACCAGCTTATATTTCACCTCTTTTCTATTTTTCCTTAGTTCTGATGAAGAGTCATTCGGACTCGAAACGTTAACTGTGCTCCTCTCCGCAGATACTGTCAGACCTGCTGAGTTTTTCCAGGTATTTTTGCTTTTGTTCCCAATCCTCAGACATGCAGCTATTCTTTGCAACATTATAAACCTCTTCATTTGATCTAATACTATCTTTAATCTCTTTAGTAAGCCACAGGTGAATCATTCTTGCTGAGATTTTGTTTTTCAATGGCACGTATTTTTGTTGAATATTTTGAATAGCTTCTTTAAACATTTCCCACTGTTTATTTGCAGCCATGTCTTTTACTCTATTTACCCAATCAATTAGACTCATAGACTCAATTGTAGCCAATTCTCCCCTCATACCCATGTAAATGGCTTTAGTTTAAGGTTCTTGTTTGTGATTAGGGTATGTCGCTTTCAAACTTACAATGGAATTCAATAATATTATGATCACTTTTTCCCAGTGGATGTTTTACTATCACATTACTAATTAAACTTGCCTCATTGCACAGTACTAGATCTAAAATAGCTTTTTCACTAGTTGGTTTCACAACATTTTACTTCAGGAAACTGTAATGAAAGTATTCTACAAATTTATCTTCTAGACCACCTTTGCCAATTTGATTGGTCCAGTCAAAGTGAAGATTAAAATCCCCCACAATTATTACAAACTCCAATAATTTATAAATTACTCCTGGCAGCATTTTCTGAACCTTGCTATTCCTAATCTCCATCCATACTAATAGTACTTCCTGATTTTCTGAGCCAACATTCTTTCTCAGTCTTGTTCTTATGTCATCCTTTTCCATTCTGACTGCCTTTTGAAATTTTGTGTACTCTGGAAAGTTCCCAACGTTGATCTTTGTAGCCATGGGCTACATTTTACATGCCCCCCGCTAGGCGTGTCTTCGGCAGCAGGGTGCACCACACCACCTTCCCACCCACCCCCGAGCTTACCCCTACAATATGGGGGGTTAGTAGGTGCCAAAATCAGCAGCCTTTCTGCCATATTTAAATAGGTAATCAAGGGTCAATTAGGCAAGTTACCAAGCCAATTGACCCTGATAATATGCTGCCCATGCCATTAAATGTTTAGCTTGGGCAGTTGGGCAGGAGTGGGCAGCCTGATTTTCAAAAAAAATTCAATCAAAGGGTGGGAAGGAAAGGTAGGGGGTCGATCTTTGGGGGCTGCCTTTGCAGATCAGGGGGGTGCCCCCTGAAGATGGAACCCCCCTCTTCCTATCCACCTGTGGCCTTAAACCCACCCCCAACCCTCTTCCTGACTTGCCCAAACCCTCCTCCTGACCTGCCCAAACCCTCACTGCCCAAGACCCAGGACTTACCTGGTTCTGGGGATCCATGGGCCTTCTTCCTCCTCCTCTTGCATTCCTGGCACTGACCACTAAAGTGTTCTTGGCGCTGATGGAACTGCTGACCAATCAGATTGGTCAGAAGTGGGGATGTTCGCTGATGATTGCACAATGTTCAGCACCATTCACAACTCCTCAGATACTGAAGCAGTCCATGTCCAAATGCAGCAAGACCTGGACAATATCCAGGCCTGGGCTGACAAGTGGCAAGTAACATTCGTGCCATACAAGTGCCAGGCAATGACCATCTCCAATAAGAGAGAATCCAACCATCGTCCCTTGACATTCAATGGCATTACCATCACTGAATCCCCCACTATCAACTTCCTGGGGTTACCATTGACCAGAAATTGAACTGGACTAGCCATATAAATACTGTGGCTACAGGAGCAGGACAGGGGCAAGGAATGCTGCACCGAGTAACTCATCTCCTGACTCCCCAAAGCCTGTCCACCATCTACAAGGCAGCGTGATGGAATACTCCCCACTTGCCTGGATGTTTGCAGCTCCCACAACACTCAAAAAGCTCAACACCGTTCCGGACAAAGCAATCCACCCACCACCTTAAACATTCACTTCCTCCACCACTGACACACAGTAGCAGCAGTGTGTACTATCTTCAAGATGAACTACAGGAATTCACCAAGGCTCCTTCGACAGCACCTTCCAAACCCATGATCGCTACCACCTAGAAGGACAAAGGCAGCAGATAGACGGGAACACCACCACCTGGAAGTTCACCTCCAAAGCACTCACCATCCCAATTTGGAACCAAATCGCCGTTCCTTCACGATCGCTGTATCAAAATCATGGAACTCCCTCCCTAATAGTAAGGCACACACCAGGAGACTACACCTGAGAGAGACATAGACAGAGTGTGGAGTTGGGAATTTGGGTCACGTAGGAATTAGATGCATGGAGCGAAAGAGGTGCTCTATCTGACAGCTTTTTTATCAGGTGGAACAAGAGAAGGAGCTAATTGGTGAGTAAGTCTACTTCACTTTCTAACCCCCAGTTTATAGTAAATAGTCGTAAGGTAAGTTTAAGGTTGGCAGGTCAGCTCATCCACCCACAATGCCAATCCTGTAGCATGTGGGGAGTCATGGATGCTCATGTGGCCTAGTGAGTACATTTGCAGGAAGTGTCACCAGCTGCAGGAACTTGAGCTTCAGGTTTCAGAACTAAAGCTGTGGCTGGAGTCACTGTGGTGCATCCATGACACTGAGGAATACATGGATAGCATGTTTAGGGAGGTGGTCATACCACAGTTTAGGAGCATGCAAGTAGAGAGGAAATGGCGACCACCTGACACTCTAGGAGGACCAAGCAGGTAGTGTAGGAGTCTCTGAATCAATCTTACTCACAAAGCGGTTTTCCATTTTCTTTTCCGGTGAGGGCAATGCTTCTCAGAGGATACAGCAGGAGCATGTTCGGTGTACCACGGATGGCTCAGCTGTATGAGCGGAAAAGTAGAATAGTGAAAGAGGAATAATGGCAGGGGATTTGATAGTTCGGGGAGCAGACAGCTGCTTTTGTGATCATAGATGTGAGTCCAGGATGGTATGTTGCCTCCCTAGTGTCAGGGTCAAGGATATCACAAAGCAGCTGCAGGAGATTCTTAAGGGGAAAGATGAACAATCAGAGTCGTGCTTCATATTGGGACCAACAACATAGGTAGAAAGAGTGATGAGTTCCTGAAAGCGGATTTTAAAGAGCTAGGTAAGACATTAAAAAGCAGAGGTTCCGCAGAGGTAGTAATTTCTGGATTCTTATCAGTGCCATGCGCTAGTGAGCATAGAAATAGGAGGTTATAGCTGATGAATGGCTGGCCAGAGAAATGGGGCAAAATCATCCCAGATTTGCACTGAGTGAGGTAGCGGGCGGGTAAAATGACGTTTTTCCTGTCGGCCACAGTGGCTGATTTTTACACTGTATTGTTCCAAACCTGCCAAATTATTTATGCATTCCTGGGAAACACGCCATTTCCATGGCAGGCAGGCTCCGATTCGCCTGCCACACCATCATTTTGCCACTTCATCACGCCAGGTGCCACATTTAAAGTACAGCCACGCTCAGTGCTTCCAGCCCAGGACTGCAGCAAAGAAGACATGGCCCCGAAGGGCAAGAAGACTGCAGCCTTCAAGCGCCCTTTGGATGCCATGAAGCCCTGTTGTGATGTCCTCTACCCCAGCTCTGGCCGCAGGAGGGGCAGCTACATTATCACTCCGGCTTGTTAGGCGATGGCAGTGGTGATCAGTGCCAGTGCTGCACAGAGGTTGGCCATCCAATGCAGATAGAGGCTGAATGAGCTCATCCATGCAGCCAGGGTATGGGAACCACATCATCGCTCTAAACTCTCACACTCAAGCCCGTCAAACATTCACCGGCATCTCACTCACTGCCAGCTCAAAGGACATCACCACCTCTTCTCACACACATACCCTCGCATATCCATCTGGCCTCATCTTCCCTGGAGAATGCCTCCTCACCACCTTGAGGCCACTTGCAAATAAAGCAGGTGAGCTTTTTTTTTATTATTCATTCATGGAATTTGGGCTTCGCTGGCTGGACCAGCATTTATTGCCCATCCCTAGTTGCCTTTGAGAAGGTGGTGGTGACCTGCCTTTTTGAACCGCTGCAGTCCATGTGGTGTAGGTACACGCACAGTGCTGTTAGGGAGGGAGTTCCAGGATTTTGACCCAGCGACAATGAAGGAAGGGTGATATATTTCCAAATCAGGATGGTGAGTGGCTTGGAGGGGAACTTCCAGGTGGTGGTGTTCCCATGTACCTGCTGCCTTTTTCCTACTAGGTGGTAGTGGTTGAGGGTTTGGAAGGTGCTGTCTAAGGAGCCTTGGTGAATTCCTGCAGTGCACCTTGTAGATGGTACATACTGCTGCTACTGTGTGTCGGTGGTGGAGGGAGTGAATGTTTGTGGATGTGGTGCCAAGCAAGTGGACTGCTTTGTCCTGGACGGTGTCCAGCTTCAGTGTTGTAGGAGCTGCACTCATCCAGGCAACTGGGGAGTATTCCATCACACTCTTGACTTGTGCTTTTTAGATGGTGGACAGGCTTTGGGGAGCCAGGAGGTGAGTTACTCATCGCACAATTCCTAGCCTCTGACCTGCTCTTGTAGCCACAGTATTTATATAGCTAGTCAATTTCAGTTTCTGGTCAATGGTAACCCCCAGGATATTGGTATTGAGGGATTCAGTGATGGTAATGCCATTGAACATCCACGGGCGATGGTTGGATTCTCTCTTGTTGGAGATGGTCATTGCCTGACACTTGTGTGGTGCAAATTTACTTGCCAATTGTCAGCCCAAGCCTGGATATTGTCCAGGTCTTTCTGCATTTGGACTTGGACTGCTTCAGTATCTGAGGAGCCGCGAATGGTGCTGAACATTGTGCAATCATCAGCGAACATCCTCACTTCTGACCTTATGATGGAAGGAGGGTCATTGACAAAGCAACTGAAGGTGGTTGGGCCGAGGACACTCCTCTGAGGAACTCCTGCAGTGATGTCCTCGAGCTGAGATGACTGACCTCCAACAATCATGACCATCTTCTTTTGTGCTAGCTATGACTCCAAACAACGGAGAGTTTTCCCCCTGATTCCCATTGACTCTTGTTTTACTAGGGGTCCTTGATGCCACGCTCGGTCAAATGCTGCCTTGATGTTAAGGGCAGTCACTCTCACCTCACCTCGGTGGTTCAGCTCTTTTGTCCATGTTTGAACCAAGGCTGTAATGAGGTCAGGAGCTAAGTGGCCCTGGTGGAACCCAAACTGGGTGTCAGTGAACAGACCCTTTCCATTACTTAACTGATGATTGAGAGTAGACTGATGGGGTGGTAATTGGCCGGATTGGATTTGTCCTGCTTTTTGTGTACAGGACATACCTGGACAATTTTCCACATAGCCGGGTAGAGCTGAGGGTACAGATAGGAATGTGGCAGTATGATTTCACTATTACAGAAACATGGCTTAAAGAGGTACAGGAATGGCAGCTCAACATTCCTAGATACAGGGGTTTCAGACGAGATTGAGAGGAGGATAAAAAAGGAGCGGGGGTGGCAATTTGGGTTAGAGAAGCAATGAGGAGGGATGATATATTAGAGGATCATCAATTGATGTCATATGGATTGAGCTTAGGAACAAAGCAGGGGCAGTCACACTACTGGGGTTGTACCACAGACCCCAAAGAGCCAGAAGGAGATAGAGCAACTATGTAGACAAATCTCTGAGAAGAGCTTAGACACTAGAGCAGTAATACTTTGGGTTTTTAACTACCCCAATATTAACTGGGATAGTTTTAGTGTGAAAGGAATGGAGGGAACAGAATTCTTCAGGTGCATTCAGGAGAACATTTTTGGTCAGCATGTAGCAAGTCCAACAAGAGTAGGTGCTGTTCTGGATTTAGTGATAGGAAATGAAACTGGGCGGCTAAGAGTGACAGTGGGAGAGCATTTTGGTGGCAGTGATCATAATTCAGTTAGTTTTGACATAATTATGGAAAGGGACAAACATAAAACAGGAGCTAAAGTTCTAAATTGGGGTCAGGCCAATTTTACTAAGCTGAGGAGTGATTGAGTAAAAGTGGACTGGAAACAGCTTCTTGAAGGTAAATCGGTGTCAGAGCAGTGGGGGGTATTCAAAGGGGAAATTCACAGGGTTCAGAATAAATATGTTCCCACAAAGAAAAAGGGTGGGACGGCCAAATCTAGAGCTCCGTGGATGTCAAAGTGTTTTCCGGAGCAAGATAAGGCAGAAATGGAAATCTTACGTAAGACATCGAGACCTCAATACTACAGGAAGCCGAGAGGAGTAGAAAAAGTGGAGGGGTGAAATCAAAAAGGAAAATAGGAAAGCGAAGAGAGGGCATGAAAGAATATTGGCAAATAAAATCAAGGGGAACCCAAAGGTGTTTGATCAATACATTAAGAGTAAGAGGGTAATTAAGGAAAGGGTAGGGTCTATAAAAGACCAAAAACATAACCAATGTGTGGAGGTGGAGGATGTGGGTGTGGTTCTTAATGAATGAATTAATGTGTCTGTCTTCACAAAAGAGGGGGACAATGCAGATGTTGTAGTTAAGGAGGAGGAGTGTGAAATATTGAATGTGATAAACATAGGGAGAGAGGAAGTATTAAGGAGGTTAGATCCATAAAGTGGATAGATCACCAGGGCCGGATAAAATGTACCCCAGTCTGTTAAAAGAAGGTGGGGGGAAATTGTGGAGGGTCTGACCATCATTATCCAATCCTCACTGGATTCAGGTGAGGTGACAGAGGATTGGAGGTCTGCTAACATTGTCCCCTTGTTGAAAAAGAGAGCAAGGGATAGACCGAATAATTACGGGCCAGTCAGTATGACCTCAGTAGTGGGAAAATTATTGGAATCAATTCTGAGACAGGATAATCCTGTCACTTAGAAAGGCACAGGTTGATCAAGGAGAGTCAGCAAGGACTTGTGAAGGGAAGGCCATGTCTGACTAACTTGATTGAATTTTTTGAGGATGTAACAAGGAGAATTGATGAGGATAGTGTAGTTGATGTGGTCTACATGAATTTTAGCAAGACTTTTGACAAGATCCCACAAGGCAGTTTGGTTTAAAAAGTAAAAACACATGGGATCCAGGGGAATGTAGCTGGATACAAAATTGGCTCAGTGGCAAGAAACAAAGGGGAATTTTTGATGGGTGTTTTTGAAGGTTATTTCCAGTCGCGTTCCGCAAGGCTCAGTACCAGGTCCCCTGCTTTTTGTGAGCTATATTAGACGTAAATGTAGGGGGAACGATCAAGAAGTTTGCTGGCAACATAAAAATTGGCCGTGTGGTTGATAGCCAGGAGGGAAGCTACTGCAGGAAGATATCAATGGACTGGTCAAGTGGGCAGAAAAGTGGCAAATGGATTTCGGCTCAGAGAAGTGTGAGGTGATGCATTTATGGACGTCAAACAAGGCAAAGGATTACACGATAGATGAAGAAGATACTGAGAGGTGTAGAGGAAGTGAGCAACCTTGGAGTAAATGTCCATAGATCCCTGAAGGCTGCAGGACAGGTTCATAAGTTGGTTAAGAAGACATATAGAACCCTTTCATTTATTAACTGAGGCATAGAACGTAAGAGCCTGGAGGTTATGCTGGAACTATATTAACCATTAGTTAGGCCACAACTTGAGTACTGTGTGCAATTCTGGTCACCTCATTACCGAAAGGATGTAATTGCATTAGAGTGGGGACAGAGGAAATTTATGAGGATGTTGTCAGGACTGGAAAATTGAACTATGAGGAAAGATTGGATAGACTGGGGTTGTTCTCCTTTGAACAGAGGAGGCTGAGGGGAGATTTGATGTTGCCTTATTGAAACTGAATCCCCCACATCAACATCATGAAAAGTCATTTTTCTTTTGTCTTAGTGTTTACTTCACTGCCACTTCTCTTCCAGGAATGCCTACCCTGAAGAAGTACTGCTTTTCTCTCCGACAGGATTTCCGTATCTCTCTTTTGCCCTGTTCACCTTCATTGCTTTCCATTTCCCTCCTGATGTTTGACAAGGTGTTTACAAAAACTCACTTTTACAGCCATATTTCCTTCCTCAGTGATTGTCTCCGTCTCTTACTTAACCCATGTGGATTTCAACTGAAGTTCCATTCCCCATGTTTTGAATCCACCCAGGATTACAGGTATCTCTGGAACATACAACAGGAGGACTGCTGTTCTCGTCGCATTCTGAGTGCATCATTCGCACTCAGTGCCATGTGCCGCCATTTGAACACACTTGACCTCTCCCTCCAGCAGCACCAACTCACCCTATCTCAAAGCTGTCCTTGCCCCCAGTTCCATTTTATTCTTCCTCATCTTGGCATCTCATCCGACGTTTTAACAAGAAACTTTGTCTCTTTCTTTCAAGTGCTAAGGAACGCAAGTTCCAACAACTTATTGATACCAACTCCCATCCAGGACCCTCTAACCCTTCCCATCTCTCTGACCCCATCCTGTCTTCTAATCCCAGCCCCAGCTGTGTTTTCACTACACCGTCTGACCTTCCCCTCTGTGATGCTGAACATTCTGTACTCAGCAAAGGACTCAGTTTCATACCCTTATGCCCTCACTTCAATGAATTTTGGGCTTGGCACGATGCTGAACTCTTCTTCCGCTACCTTTGTCTCCATGCTTACTTCTTTGGGCAGGAGTCCTCCCCCCATTCAATGGATCCTTTCACCCGCCTCCAATATTCTCCCTCCACCTGGACCCCTCCCTCTGGCCTCTTACCTGCTCTCGATCTTTTCATTGAGAACTGTTGGTGTGACATCGGCCGTCTCAATTTCTCTGACCCTCTCACCCACTCTAACCTGTCTCTCTATAAACTTGCTGCACTCCGTTCCCTCAGGTCCAATCCTGACTTTGTTATCAAACCTGCCAACAAGGGTGGTTCTGTTGTTGTCTGGCACATTGACCTCTACCTCGCAGAGGCTGAGCATCAACTCTCAGGCACTTCCTCCTACCTCCCCCTGGACCATGACCCCACCACCGAACATCAAGCCATTGTTTCCAGGACTGTCACTGACCTCATCTCCTCTGGAGATCTTCCCTCCACAGCTTCCAAACTCATAGTCTCCCAACCTTGGACAAGCCCACTTCTACGTCCTCCCCAAAATCCAGAAACAGGACCGTCCTGGCAGACCGATCATGTCAGCCTGTTCATGTCCCACCGAACTCATTTCTTGCTATCTTGACTCTGTTCTCTCTCCCCCTGTCCAGTCTCTTCCCACCTACATCCGTGATTCCTCTGATGCTCTACATCATATCAACAATTTCCAGTTCCCTGGCCCCAGTAGCCTCTTCTTCACCATGGACGTCCAATCCTTCTACACCTCCATCCCCCACCGGGGTGGTCTGATGTCTCTCCGCTTTTTCCTCGAATAGAGGCCCGAACAATCCCCATCCACCACTACTCTCCTCCGCCTGGCTGAACTTGTTCTCTCACAGAACAATTTCTCCTTAAACTCATCTCACTTCCTCCAAATAAAAGGTGTGGCTATGGGTACCTGCATGGGCCCCAGTTATGCCTGTCTCTTTATGGGGTATGTGGAACATTCCTTATTCCAGTCCTACTCAGGCCCCTTCCCACAACTCTTTCCCCAGTACATCGATGACTGTTTCGGTGCCGCTTCATGCTCTCATCTGGACCTGAAAAAATTTATTAATTTTGCTTCCAATTTCCGCCCCTCCATTACTTTCACATGGCCCATCACTGACACTTCCCTTCCTTGAACTTCTCTTTTTCAATTTCTGGTAATAGATCAATATTCATTACAAGCCCACAGCTACCTCGACTACATCTCCTCATACCCCGCTTCCTGTGAGGACTCCATCCGTTTCTCTCAGTTCCTTCACCTCCGTCACATCTGTTCCGATGATGATACTTTCCAAAACAGTTCCTCTGACATGTCTTTCTCCTTCCTTAATCGATGTTTTCCACCCACTGTGGTTGACAGGGCCTCAACCATGTCCGACCCATCTTCCACGCCTCCGCTCTCACCCCTTCCCCTCCCTCCCAAAACCATGATAGGGTCCTCCTTGTCCTCACTTTTCACCTCACCAGCCTCCGCATTCAAAGGATCATCCTCCGCCATTTCTGCCAACTCCAGCATGATGCCACCACCAAACACATCTTCCCTTCTCCCCCCCTATTGGCATTCCATAGGGATCATTCCCTCTGGGACACACTGGTCCACTCCTCCATCACCCCCAACACCTCAACCCACTCCCATGGCACCTACCCGTGCAATAGCAGAAAGCGCACACCTGCCCCTTTTATCCCCCCTTCTCACTGTCCAAGGGCCCAAACACTCCTTTTAGATGAAGCAGCATTTCACTTGCACTTCTTTCAATTTGGTCTACTGCATTCACTGCTCCCAATGTGGCCTCCTCTACATTGGAGAGACCAAATGCAGACTGGGAACACCTTTGGTCTGTCCACAAGCTTGACCCAGACTTTCCTGTCACTTGCCATTTCAACACTCCACCCTGCTCTCATGCCCACATGTCCGTCCTTGGCCTGCTGCATTGTTCCAGCGAAGCCCAACACAAACTGGAGGAACAGCACCTCATCTTCCGATTAGGCGCTTTACAGCCTTCCAGACTTAACATTCAGTTCAACAGCTTCAGACTATGAACTCTCTCCTCCATCCTCACCCCTTTTTGATCCCCTTTTTTCAAGCATTTATTTTTTAACTTTTATATATATATATATTTTCCCCACCTATTTTTATTATTATTAAATTTATTTTCATCTTTATTCATTGTTTTATCCCCATCTTTTAGCCTATTTTGAACTTGCAAGTTCTGTCGAAGGGTCATGAGGACTCGAAACGTCAACTCTTTTCTTCTCCGCCGATGCTGCCAGACCTGCTGAGTTTTTCCAGGTAATTCTGTTTTTGTTTTGGATTTCCAGCATCCGCAGTTTTTTTGTTTTTAGGGCTGGTGTAAGTCGTTCAAAGGTGTCACCAAGCAAATGGGGATATACAACCAGCCCGACAACTTGTGAATGTGGAACTGAGCCACAGGCTATGCAACATCTCCTTCAATGCCTATCGCTAGAGGAACGCTGCACTGTTGCAGATCTTGCCGAATTCAACAACAAGGCACAAAAATGTCTCCAGTTCTGGCTGGGCCATGTATAGACTGTCCGTGAACACAATAAGAAGTCCTTTCAAATTAATTATGGTCATGGGGTATTGTTTAATTTTGTGTGCCTGTGATCTCGTCACCACACAGTCTGGAAACAATCCAGGATGCTCTTTCTGTAAACCCTCGGTTGATTGTATCTGAACAGGTTCCTCTACCACATTAGGCATAGTCAATATTTGCGATCCAGCTATATGATTTCCTAGAATAAACTGAACCCCTGCACTAGGCAATTTCTCTACCACTCCAACAATTGCCTCTCCTCTTTTCAATTTTATTTTATATAAGATGGGTCAAAACCCACTAATTAACACTTTCTCCTGCAATAACCCTTCTGGACAGCAGATGGCACTGTCCTATAACATTAATGATTGACTGGTACCTGTACCCCTTAGGATTTTGACAGTTTTTCCTGCTTTTCCCGGAACACAAGGATATACTTTCCTTTCACGTATAAAATCTTTGAACATCTCTGTAACTTGCTGTTCAGAACTTCCTTGGGTAGGTTGTGAATACATTCCCACCTCTCTGGCTAATACTGACTCTTCCTTTTTCACCTGTACAAGTTTTACAGGTTTGTCTTGCACTTGGGTGTCAGAGCCACAGCACTTTTACTTACAGAACTCTTCTCAGTTTCTATCACTGCAATCGGTCTCCCGTTTAACTTCCAACAATTTGATCTTGTATATCCAGGCTTGTCACGATGGTAACTAACACGGCACCTTTCTCCCTTCACTTCGGCCCTTTTCATTTTTAGTAGACTGGTGTCCTTCAGCTTGCTCCTTGTTACTAACACTTCTACCATCACTAGGTTTTCTATACCCTCAATTTCCTTGTTGACTCCCATATGACCCTTTTCCTAGACTCAACTGTTCATGTGAAATATCATAAGTATTGGCTAAAACAGCAGCTTCTCTGATCTTTTTACTTTGTTTTTCATCTAAATGGGTTTTGATAGTTACTGGAATACTATTTCTAAGTTCTTCCATAATCATGATATCTCTTACATTTTCAGAAGTCTTGTAACTTCAGTGACCTAAACCGTTGATCCCAGAGAGATTATTTTTCTCTTGAAAATTCTACAAATGTCTGATTAGGTCTAAGACAAAATGCTGCAGATGGAAATCTGAGACAAAAACAATAAATGCTGGAAAAACTCTGCAGGTCTGACAGTGTCTGTGGAGAAAAAGACAGAGTTAATGTTTCAAGTTCATAAAGAGTCATTCAGACTCGAAACATTAATTCTGATTGGGTCTCTTTCTTATGGTCCTAAACTTCAACTGATAAGCTTCAGGGACAAGTTGAGAACCGTCTGGTATTTCTCTTTTAACTATCTTGTAGTCTGCAGATTGCTCCTCTGATGAGCTAACATACAAATTCATGGCTGTACCTGATGGAACACTCTGGGCTCAGTTCCCACAATTGCTCTAAGTTCTGTAGCGGGAGGGTAAAATGGAGTCCTATCCGCTGATGAAAATGGAGGGTTTTCACACTGTATCGTCCTGAACCTGCCTCATTATATATTCACTCCCCTGGAACACAACGTTTCCATGGTGGGCGGGGTCTCATTCACCCTCTGTTGCATCACACCGGCCGCCATCTTTAAAAGGCAGCCACCAGCAAAGTGCTCATTGCCCCCAGCTCACCACCGCTGTCCAGGAGACATGGCCAGCAAAGGCAAAAAGACCGCAGCCCCCCTGTTTCAATGATGGGTCCCTCGAGCGACTGCCCGATGCTGTGGAGGCTGCCGGGATGTGCCCTACCCCCACTCTGGCCGCAGGACGGGCAGCAAAGTCACCAACCCGGCTTGGGAGGTGGTGGTCAGCGCAAATGGCCTGACAGAGGGGGCAGCCACCCAGTGCTGCAAAAGGTTGGCCAGGGTAAGTCCCTCTTTTCATCACTTCCAACTCCCACACTCACAAACCCACCACACACCCACAGGACCCTCACTCACTGCCAGTGCAAGAGACATCACCATTCACTCTTTCACACACACCATCATTGTCCTCATCCCGTCCATGTGACCACTCACTACCCACATATGCCAGGCATACTTATCATCTGGCCCGTCAAGCATCCTGATACATTCTCCCCATCTCTATCCATGCAGGACAAACTGGCTCACAACAAGAGGGAGAAGTCGCAGATAGGTGGAGGGATGCCAGAAATCAAAATTCTCACCAAATTTGAAAACAGAGCTATCCAGCTGGCCGGCGATGACCAGGACCGGTCCTGTGCTGACTGTGAAGTTGGCGCTGCTCTATCAAGTGAGGATCCAGCAGTGTAACATCCATCAGACAACCAATGCATGAGTGATGTGTCCTCTTTCACAGGCCGCTTCCATGCACTAATTATCTCACCTTGCTTCCGCAGGCACATCTAGTAAACAACCGACAGAGTCCACGACCCAGGGCCTCCAATTAAGCCCCAAAGAAACCTCTGAAGATGAATTTGAAGGCACCCTCCCTGAAGTCCCGTCACAGCGCTAAGTCCCCTTGGCACCAAGTCCTGCAGTAACTGGCAGATGTGGGTCACCAGGTCCCTAAACATGCGCAGGCATCAGTGACACTGGTTCTCAGTAATCTGCAGGAATGGCAGGCGCAAGGGGACATGGAGGGCATCCACTACCAGTGGATGTGAAAGTGACCACGGTGCTCAATTTCTATGCCAGTGGCTCCTTTCAGGGCTCCACAGGGACCTCTGTGGGATTTCACAATCCACCACCCACAAATTCATCCATGAGGTCACGGATACATCTTCCCCACGACAACAACTTTGTGCATTTTGCCCGGGACCGGGACAGCCAGGATACAAGGGCCATTCACAGAATCACAGTGCAGAAGAGGCCCTTCGGCCCATCAAGTCTGCACCGACATGTGAGAAACACCTGACCTACCTACCTAATCCCATTTACCAGCACTTGGCCCAGAGCCTTGAATGTTATGATAAAAGCAAAAAACTGTGGATGCTGGAAATCCAAAATAAAAATACCTGGAAAAACTCAGCAGGTCTGACAGCATCTGCGGAGAGGGACACAGTTAACGTTTTGAGTCCGTATGACTCTTCAATAGAACTAAGTAAAAATAGAAGAGAGGTGAAAAATAAGCTGGTTTGGGGGTGGGGGGTGGTGGGGGGGTGGGACAAGTAGAGCTGGATACAGGGCCAGTGATAGGTGGAGATAGCCAAAAAATGTCACAGAATAAAGGACAAAGAGGTGTTGAAGGTGGTGATATTATCTAAGGAATATGCTCATTAAGGGTAGAAAGCAGGACAAGTAAGGTACAGATAGCCCTAGTGGGGGTGGGGTGGGGTGAAGGAATCGACAAAGGCTAAAAGGTAGAGATAAAACAATGGATGGAAATACATTAAAAAATAATGGAAATGGGTGGGAAAAGAAAAAACTATATAAATTATTGGAAAAAAAAAGGGGGGGGGATCGGAAAGTGGGTGGGGATGGAGGAGAGAGTTCATAATCTAAAATTGTTGAACTCAATATTCAGTCCGGAAGGCTGTAAAGTGCCTAGTCAGAAGATGAGGTGCTGTTCCTCCAGTTTGCGTTGAGCTTCACTGGAACAATGCAGCAGGCCAAGGACGGACATGTGGGCATGAGAGCAGGGTGAAATGGCAAGTGACAGGGAGGTCAGGGTCATGCTTGTGGACAAACTGAAGGTATTCTGCAAAGCGGTCACCCAGTCGCATTTGGTCTCTCCAATGTAGAGGAAACCGCATTGGGAGCAGCGAATGCAGTAGACTAAATTGAGGGAAGTACAAGTGAAATGCTGCATCTTGAAAGGAGTGTTTGGACCCTTGGACGGTGAGGAGAGGGGAAGTAAAGGGGCAGGTGTTGCACCTTCTGCGGTTGCATGGGAAGGTGCCATGGGAGGGGGTTGAGGTGTAGCTGGTGATGGAGGAGTGGACCAGGGTGTCCCGGAAGGAACGATCCCTGGCAGCATTCCATACACCTCCACAAATTGTGCACATATTTGTTCCTCAATTTCCCATTGAAATTCTGGGGGTCTATAATAACACCTAATAATGTGGTTGCCCCTTTTTTATTCCTAAACTCTACCCACAAAGCTTTATTCGAAGCCCCCTCCAAGATATCATCTCTCCTTACTGCAGTAATTGACTCCTTAACTAATAATACAATGCCTCCTTCTCTTTTACCCCCTCCCCTGTCTCGTCTGAAGACTCTATATCCCAGAATGTTGAGCTGCCAATCCTGCCCTTCCCTCAACCATGTCTCAGTGATGGCTACTATATCACAGTTCCACATGTCAATCTTCACCCTTAACTCATCCATTTTACCTGTAATACTCCTGGCATTAAAGTCAAGGCCATCCAGCCTTACCTTACTCCCTTGAAACTTAATGCAGCTGTACTCCCTCTGACTTGATTGTTTTACTGTATTATGATGTGTCCCTATTCAGCTAACATTCTGTGACCCCTCCCCCTGCTGAATTAGTTTAAACTCCTCCCAACAGCACTAGCAAACCCGCTCTGTTAGTCCCGCTCTGGTTCAGATATAGACTGTCCCACTTATACAGGTCCCACCTTCCCCAGAAACGGTCCCAGTGATCCAGGAATCTAAAACTCTCCCTCCTGCACCAACTCTTAAGCCACATATTCATCTGCACTATTCTCCTATTTCTGAGCTCGCTAGCACGTGGCACTGGGAGTAATCCAGAGATTACAACCCGAGAGGTCTTGCTTTTCAGTCTACTGTCTAACTCCCTGAATTCTTGATGCAAGACCTCATCCCTCTTTCTACCTATGTCATTGGTACCAACATGTATCATGACCTCTACCTTATCACCCTCCCCCTTCAGGATGCCCTGAAGCCGTTCAGTGACATCCCAGACCCTGGCACCAGGGAGGCCATATACCATCCTGGAGTCAGATTGATGGCCACAGTAGCACCTATCTGTTCCCCTGACTATAGAATCCCCTATTGATATTGCTCTTCCTCTCTTCCTCCCCTCCTGTACAGACAGGCTGCTTGTGGTGCCAGAAGCTTGGCTCTGTCTGCACTCCCTGGAGGAACCAGTGCCCTCATCAGCCTCCAAAATGGAATACTGATTTGCGAACAGGACCCCAGGGGACTCCTGAACTACCTGCCTGTTTCTCTTGGACTGTCTGGTGGTCACCCATTCCCTTCCTTCTTCAAGTCCCTTCATCTCGTGGATTCACCCTTGGTTTCTCTAGGCGCCGACCAGCCAAGGTGCGCTTTCGTTCCTGGGTAGTGTATGCGGGAGCTCTTGCTGCCCCTACTTCATGAGTTTGCTGCTCCTGCCTTTGCACAGCCAGGAGCCTCAGTCACTCTCTCCTCCATCTTCTACAGCCTCTGTAGGCTTTCAGGCATACAGTTAGGTCACCAGGATCTATGATCCTGACATGGTCCTCCTGCAGCATGAAAGAGAGAGAGACATGATTATCATGGCTGTACTTAGCACCTTCCCTGGCCCTGTATGACCACCCCTTAATGCTTCCCAGATAGAGCTGGTCACCCCTCAGAAGGCCAGAGATGAGCGCGCTGCATGGCTGCCCTGTCAACCTGCGACATGGGGGACACTGGTCCAATCTGGGATGCTGAGATTGCAAGGGGCTGTGAGAGCCTCCAGCACTGACTGCTACATGGCCAGCGTTAGCGAGGAGATTGTACAACGTGTGCAGTCCAACTGCTCCGTGGTCCAATAAAGTGGCGGCAGACTCGAAATCTGTGTCGTAGGGTTGGGGTGTGGGGGTGTAGGGGTTGGGGTTGGGGGGGTGGGGGGTGATGGGGGTAAGGTATGGAGCGCTTGGTGACCCTTTGGTGCCTCCGAGATGCTTGCATGGGCGGGCAGGCTAGGAGCCTGACCCCAAACATATCACTGGCTGTGCCTGATCTGTATCAGTTGCAGAGGCCTGGTCAGTTAATACAGGTGTCCCTAATGCGTGGTCACTTCCCTCGCTTACCTACCTCGATTGCCTGTGCCAGGGCAGGACTTGACCCTCCCCCCCACCTTCAGCAGTCACCTCTGAGGCTGGCCAGCACTTGCCCCCAGACAACCCCCACCCTTCAGCAGTCGCCTGCGGGGCCAGGCATCAGTTGCCCTTGCCCCAGGGCCCCTGAGGCCTGTAAACAATGAGTGAGCTGTGGAGAACGCTGCTGCTCACTCACCTCAGTTCCCCCAGAGTGAAGGCTGCCAAGTGCATGTTGCCTGTGCGCTGTTGTGAAACACGTCAGCGTGCTTTCCCGCTGATGTGGACGGACAATACAGTGGGGTTCCAGAGCCTGGCGGGATGGCCTTTGTAATTATATGCTAATGTATTTCAATTAGCTCCCCGCTGACCAATGGCGGGAAACATGGCCCATAGTGGGTGGGCTGAGCGGAAGATCGCAACCTGCCTTCATGCAGTCGTGAAGAGGCTCCCGCCATATTTTCCGTTCATGCCACCTAACACACCCGCCACCAGCAGGCGCAGAAAATTCTGCCCATATATTTTAAAAGACCCAGGCAAAGTAAACAATACCCTGAACAGTCGAATTCAAAGTGAGTTCTCTGAACTTCAGTCCCTGAAGGCAGAAGTTTGGTACATAGAGGCTGAAGGCGTTTTACACTTGTTGAATCTTAGACTGCCTTCCCTTACACACAGCCTTTGCTCCTTTGTACATATTTTCCCCTTTGAATGCAAATACCCATTGTCTAACTATGTCTTTGGATTTTACCTTCCTTATAATAAAAACCTCTCATCGCACTTAGTTTTACCAATAATCTTTAGGAAAAATAAGAGCCGTTTCATAACTTCTGCTGGTTAAGTGTAATATTTCACTCCTTTTGAATTCAGGCTAGTCTAGTTTATTTAAAAAGCAATTGTCTCTTTACACCTTAAATTCTCATACTCCATGTTTACCATGTTTACATCAAAGCCTTCAGACCAGCTGCCTTTAATCCAATTAAGTCTCACACACACACAGACAAATACAGACACAGATACCACTATTTTACAATAAATTTCAAGACATTATGAGAGTTATTATATCTTCCTGACAACAAGTTAAATATTACACCTAACCAGCAGAAGTTAAGAAACAGTGTGTTTATTTTTCCCAAAGGTTACTAGTAAAATTGGTACCATGATAAATTTTTATGATCAGGTAGGTAAAGTCCAAAGACATAGTGGAACAATGGGAATTTGCATTCAATGGGGAAAATATGTATAAAGGAGAGAAGGCTGTGCGTAAAGGCAGGCATTTTAAGATCTAGCAAGTGTGAAAAACCTTCAGCATCTACTCCTCAAGCTGCTGTTGACAATGAACTGAAGTTAAGAAAACTGATTTTGAATTGGATTGTTCAGGGTATCATGTTTCTTTTCCTGGGCCTTTTGAAATCTGCATGTCTTTCTGTTGCCTTAACGAAAATGTAACTGGGAGTTAGATTAATTAGGAAATTTAGAAGTTATCGTAATAGTAATTTGTAGATCTATGTATGTGCTTAAAATTATTTCTCTTACTAATAAATGTTTAATCTAGCTTTGTAAAAACCTATGAGGCTCAGTGGTCTTATCGCTACTGAATTCAAAGCCCGCATCTCAAAATTTATACAAATTGCAAAAATAGTTGTGGCAGTTGTCTCAAGTTTCCCTCTGTGATTTGAACAACCCATCATTTACTCGGCCGTGCCATAACACCCATCCACAAACATTCACTCCCTCCACCACCGACCCACAGTAGCAGCAGCGTGTGTACCATCTACATGCATTCACTCCCTCCACCACCGATGCACAGTAGCAGCAGTATGTACCATCTACAAGATGCACTGCAGGAATTCACCAAGGCTCCTTAGTCAGCACCTTCCAAACCTATGACCACTACCAGCTAGAAGGCCAGGAGCAGCAGATAGGTGGGAACACCACCAACTGTATGTTTCCCTGCAATCCACTTACCATCCTGACTTGGAAATATATTGCCATTCCTTCACTGTCACTGGGTCAAAATCCTGGAACTCCCTTCCTAACAGCACTGTGGGTATACATACACCACATGGACTGCAGCAGTTCAAGACGGCAGCTCAGCACCACCTTCTCAAGGGCAACTAGGGATGGGCAATAAAGGCTGGCCCAGCCAGCGATGTCCACATCCCATGAACGAATGAAGAAAAACAATTACTTACTGTACCTGCATACTAACCTTTTGTGATTCATGCACTAGGACACCCGGATCTCTCTGCATCTCAGAGCTCTGCAATCTCTCAGCATTTAGATAATATGCTTTTCATTCACATCTAACATTTTTCACTCACGTCTGTTATGACTTCTGGCTTCAGTAGCTTTTTTGCTATTGAAAGAGTAGTTTGGGTGTGACATTAGTCTTTGGGCTGGTCTACTTTCCTTGCCTTCAGTCGGTGTGTTTCTCCACTGAAAGATTGCCTTGTATAAATCTGTGCTAGATTTTCTCAATTTCTTGATAATCCCTTTGGAGATTTTCACTGCTGCCACAGCCTTTCCATTCGACTGGGGATAGTGCAGAGATGATGTGTAGTGTTGAAATTCCCAATACTTTGTGAAATGGCTGAATTCTTCACTCATGAACTGAGGGCCATTATCACTCATTACAATGTCAGGAATGTCATAACGATTGAAGTGTGCTTTCAGGCATCCTCCTATCTCACCAGTCATTGTTGAAGTCAGCTGGTCTAACTCTTAGTAGTCAGAATAGTAGTCTATGGTGACAAGATAGTCAGTTCCTGCTAGAGTGAAGAGGTCTACACCCAGCTTCATCCATGGTCTGTCTGAGGTGTCATGTGTCATCAATGGCTCTCCAGCTTGTTTATCTTGGTACTCGTTACAAACACTGCACTGGGGTATTGTAGTCTTTAATTTGATTGCTCATGTTTGGCCAGTAGAGCACTTCTCTTGCCTTTCTCAGACTTAATTCAATTCCTTGATGGTTTGTATGGATGCGCTTCAACATCTCTCCTCTCATCTCCTTAGGGATGATAACTCTATTGCTTTGATACAAGATGCCATCTTGGGCTGTCAATTCATCTGGGTATTCCCAATATGCTCTTGTGACCACAGGTGTGTTCTTGGTGCTCTCAGCCCATCCTTTCATCACTACTTCTTGCAGCACTTAGAGAGTTGCATCATGTTGGGTAGCTTGCTTGTTTTGAGCAAGGGGCTTGTCTGTCAGATTCAATGGCTGTGCTGGATTGTTGACTTCCAGATCATGTTAAGCTACTGCTTCATGTTGAATCTGGAAGATTTCACATTCTGTTGTAGCATCCTCAACTTTCTTCATGGGGAATGCTGCTCAGCAATGTCCATCTATTTTCCTTGCTTGTATGTCACGTCCAGATGATATCTCTGTAACTGAAGTAACATTCTTTGCAGATGCTTTGGAGCAGATAGTAGCAGTTTGAAAAAAATGTTTTGAAGTGGCTTGTGGTCAGCCTCCACCATGACTTTGTCTCTCCCAAGCAGGTATTGATGAAAATTCTCATAAGGAAAGACAATATCCTGGCACTTCTTCTTGATCTGAACAAAGCATTGTTCCATTTGCATTTGTGCCTTGGATGCAGATGCAACTGGTTGTTCTTGCTGCATGAGGGTTGTTCCAAGACCTGTCTCGCTGGCGTCACAGTGCAAGGTGACTTCATCATTGACATCATAGTACTTCAGCACTGGCGTTGTTGTCATTAGTTAGACTCATAGATGTCTACAGCACAAAAGGAGGCCATTTGGTTCGTCGTGTCCAAACCGGACAACAAAGATCTGACTACACTAATCCCATTTTCCAGTGCTTGGCCCATAGCCCTGGAGGCTATGGCAACACAAGTGAATATCTAAATACTTTTTAAAAGTTATGAGAGTTTCTGACTCAAACACAGTTTCAGGCAGTGAGTTCCAGACTCCCACTACCCTCTGGGTGAAAAGATTTCTCCTCAACTCCCCTCTTAGCCTTCTACCTCTTACCTTAAATCTATGTCCCCTGGTTATTGACCCCTCTACTAATGGAAAAAGTGCCTTCCTATCCACCCTATCTATGCCCCTCATAATCTTATACACCTCTATCAGGTCCCCTCTCAACCTTCGTTTCTCCCAGCCTATCCTATCCAATAGCTCAGACACTCCAGTCCAGGCAGAATCCTGGTAAATCTCCTCTGCATTCTCTCCAATGCAATCACATCCTTCCTATAATGTGGTAACCAGAATTGCACACTACTCCAGTTGTGGCCTAACCAGTGTTTTATACAGTTCCAGCATAACCTCCCTGCTCTTGTATTCTACGCCTCAGCTAATAAAGGCAAGTATCCCATATGCCTTCTTAACCACCTTATCTACCTGCCCTGCTACCTTCAGAGATCTATGGATATGCACACCAAGGTCCCTCTGATCTTCAGTACTTTCCAGGGTCCTACCATTCATAGTGTAATCCCTTGCCTTGTTAGCCCTCCCTAAGTGCATTGCCTCACACTTTTCCGGGTTGAATTCCATTTGCCACTGCTCTGCCCACCTGACCAGTCCATTGATATCCTCCTGCAGTTTACAGCTACCCTCCTCACTGTTTACCACCCGACCAATTTTCATGTCATCTGCGAGCTTCTTGACCACATCTCCTACATTATTGTCCAAATCATTTATGTACACCATAAACAGCAAGGGCCCCAGCACCGAGCCCTGTGGAACCCCACTGGAAACAGACTTCCAGTCACAGAAACATCCCTCTACCATCACCCTCTGCTTCCTGCCTCTCAGCCAATTTTGGATCCAACGTGCCACTTTGCCTTGGATCCTATAGGGTCTTGAACAGTCTGCCATGAAGGACCTTAACAAAAGCCTTGCTAAAGTCCATGTAGACCACATCAAATGCATTACCCTCATCAACACTCCTGGTTACCGCCTCAAAAAATTTAATCAAATTTGTCAAACATGATCTTCCCTTAACAAATCCATGCTGACTATCCCTGATTAACCCTGATTGTTTGATTTTGGTAAATGCTGCTTCTTGTTCTGTGCCCCAATACCACTGCACATCCTTGGCAGTGAGCTGGCATAATGGCTCACACACCGATGACAGATTGGGAAAATATTTTGCTTAATCATTCACAAATCCAACAAATCGTTGCACCGCTTTCACATCTGTTGATCGCTGCTAAAGCTCTCACCTTGTCAGGATCCGGATGAAGACCCTTTGCTGTCAATACATCACTTATGTACTTGACTTCAGCCTTCTTCTGTTGCAATTTTTTTTCAGCTTCAAATGAAGTTCACCTGGCAAGCTCTCTCTAGCAGATGTGCTAGATCCTGATCATGGTCAGCAATGGCTACTTCCATTGCGTCTCCACATCCATAGACTAGCAGATGATCCATTATGGCTTCCACTCGAGGAAGATCACTAACTATCTCATGCTGTCTATGTTGATACTCTTCTGGAGATGCCAAATGTCATGAGCAACCATCAGTCTCCCCCAAACGGTGTCCAGAATGTCATTCGAAAGTTGCTGCTTTCATCCAGTTTCACTTGCCAGTAACTATCCTTCATATCTAGCATAATAAAAATCTTTGCCTTGGCAAGTTGTGGCAAAATTCCTTTGATGGTTGGCACGGGGTAGTGAGACCTCTTCAGCACTTTATTTAGATCCTTTGGGTTGAAGCACATTCTCAGATTTCCAGGTTGTTTTGCTGCTGCCTTGCTACTAATCCAGTCTGTAGGAGTTGACACTTTCCTGATCACTCCCTTCCCTTCCCTTCCAACTCTTCTAGCTTGTCTTTTAGACTTGACTTGAGGGCAGTTGGGATTCTTCTCAGCAGATGCTGAATTGGTCTGACACTCTCATCTACTTTGAGATAATATTCTCCTGGTAGACATCCCAACTCTGTAAACATTATCTTTGTACTCCTCTAGTATCTGTTCGGCAGTCAATGGTTCTGTGTGCTGTGACACGTTGTAAATCTATTTTGGCACGTTTAGGGTTACCAGTCCAAGTTTTCTACTTGCTTCATTAGAGTTGAGTGGTTGTTGCATACCATCTATGATCTAGAATTCTAGGCCTTCCTTCTTGTCACTGCATTGGGTTCTCAGACTAATTTGTCCTCTCGGCGTGAGTACCATGCCATCATATAGCCTCAACCTTACTTTTGAGGGCTTCAGTTTCGGATCGTCATGTTGAGCCACTTCGCATAGGTTTGTGAAGGTTGTGATGTTGTGTGAAGTACCAGTGTCTATCTGACACTTCTTGTTCACTTGTTACTCTCCCTCTGTCGTCATCATTGTAACAATCATGAGCCATTTATCACCTAATGGAACTAATCTGTTGTATGGTGTATAATGCTTCATCAGACTCTTCTGCTGATATCTCTCCAGTGGCCATCTGTATAGGCTTGTTTTGCTTCTTTCTAGTCAAATACTTGTGTGCGAAATGATTTGGCTTCTTGCAGTTCAAACGCTGCTTTCCCCACGCTGGGTAATATTCTTTTCTTTTGTGTGATGTCATCCATAGTAATTGCATCCTGCCCTCTGTCCACGATTGCTCTGCTCTTTTGGCCTGGAATGTCTCTCAGCATAATGTATCTCCTGGTCTTCTCTGCCATACATGTTCTCTAGTTAATGTTTTACAGGCTCTGCATTTCTACACACGTCTATTGCTTTACTGAGCATAACATCCTATCAACATCCTGGGGGTTACCATTGACCAGAAACTGAACTGGACTAGCCATATAAATACTGTGGCTACAAGAGCAGGTCAGAGGCTATGAATCGTGCTACGAGTAACACACCTCCTGACTCCCCCAAGCCTGGGCACAATCTACAAGGCACAAGTCAGGAGTGCGATGGAATACTCCCCACTTGCCTGGACAGTGCAGCTCCCACAACATTGAAGAAGCTGGACACAGTCCAGAACAAAGCAGTCTGCTTGGTTGGCACAACATCCACAAACATTCACTCCCTCCTCCACCGACACACAATATCAGCAGTGTGTGCCATCTACAAGATGCACTGCAGGAATTCACTAAAGCTCCTTGGACAGCATCTTCCAAACCCATGACCACTACCATCTAGAAGGACAAGGGACAGCAGATAGATGGGAACACCACCTGGAAGTTCCCCTCCAAGTCACTCACCGTCCTGACTTGGAAATATATCACCGTTCCTTCACTGTCGCTGGGTCAAAATCCTGGAACTCCCTCCCTAACAGCACTGTGGGTGTACCTACACCACATGGACTGCAGCGGTTCAAGGAGGCAGCTCACCACCACCTTCTCAAGGGCAATTAGGAATGGGCAATAAATGCTGGCCTAGCCAGTGAAACCCACAACCCATGAATTAATTTTTAAAAAGTTTCTACTCTTTCAGCAGACTTTCTCTCCCTGAGGGGTCCCGTAAGCGTTTAGAGTATTCTATCTTTAATCAAATTACCTTTTAGCTGACTGAATTCACATGATTCTGCAACTGTGTTACTGCAGTCACATATTGTTCAATGCGTTCTCTTGAGGTCTAGTGTTGAATACATAACGTTCATAAGTTTTATCTCCTCAAGTTTCCAAGTGTTCATTCCAGGCTTTCAAAATCTCTGCTGTCTGTTTTCTTCATTCGTTGGTCAGATTTAGGTTGGTATACAATTTGTAGCAGTTTCTCCCCAGCAGTATTTGAAGTATGGCTATTCTTAACAGTTCTGTCTTGTTAATTAAATTTGTTGCCAGCTTGTAGTTTTGAATTGCAAGTGGAAAACAGCCAGTTCTTCCACATATCACCTTTCATTTCTACCGGAGATGGGAGGGAGAAGTTTACTGCCATATTCACTCATCCAGTATTTTATTTGCAGCTTTGCCTACAGTGTGTGTTTGCTTTTCCTTGTCCATTTTCAGAAGCTCTTAGCAGATTTGAACATTTCTGTGTGCCTTTCAGAGTGTATCTTCTCTGCAGCATTTCCAGGATTTCAGAACTCTTTTTTATCTCCACTTCCTGACACAATGTTTCGTGTTCAAAGACAGCAGTGCTTCTCAACTGCCCTTATTGAACTCATCCAAAATGGCAGCTTACAGAGAGATTGCCTCAAGGCAGAGGTCGCATGATTATGGGAAGCCAGATAGGACATGTAGTACTGTTGCATTTTAAAACCCCAAAGCTCCCAGTACTCAGGTTTACTTCTATTTCTGGCAACTTTATAGGCCTTTTCTTTTAACCTTATCCAATCCTTAACTTCCTTTGTTAGCCACGATTGACTGTGTTATGGCATGGCAAATGGTAAATGCTGAGCTACTCAAATCCCAGGGGGAAACTTGAAACAGCTGCCAAAACAGTTTTTGCAATTTGTATAGTATGAGGAGTGGTTCTGGAATCAGGAAATTATGTTCCCGACTACTTGTGATGATTTTATAGTAAAGTAAATATTCATTAAAAGAATAAAGAAAAACAAATGAAACACAATTACACTGAAACACACAAATGGCTTCCCACAGTAAACAGTAAATGATAAGTTCCACACATCTTAACTAACTACCCTCAGAGCTAACCTTTCCCTTTTCTGCTCAGCAACTATCCTTATAGATTTTAGAATCTACAGAAGTCCAGTAATTTTTACCACACAGTGCTTTTCCTTGGGGCGGGCTCTGAGGCTGACAGTAATTGGTTCTTTCAGTTTAGCCTTGTTAACACTGTCTTCTGGGAGTTCTGACCAGCTACCTTTCTAAGCAGCTACCCCCTCATTTAGGCTTCAGTATTTCCTTAAATGCATTCCTTCCCTTTGATTTCTCTATTGTTTCAACCAGTTTCTTCAGAAATGCTTTCTTCCCAGAATTGATTAAACCGTTCTTTACTTTAGCTCTGAGACTTGTAAAAACAAACTTACCATTACACCTTTTTCAACCTGCATATATCCCCTTTGAACTAAAACAACTCAATTAAAACTATGATAAATGCAAAAAACTGCAGATGCTGGAAATCCAAAACAAAAACAAAAATACCTGGAAAAACTCAGCAGGTCTGACAGCATCTGCGGAGAGGAACACAGTTATTCACCTCTTTTCTATTTTTCCTTATTCTGTTGAAGAGTCATACGGACTCGAAACGTTAACTGTGTTCCTCTCCACAGATGCTGTCAGACCTGCTGAGTTTTTCCAGGTATTTTTGTTTGTGTTTTCAATTAAAACTATTCCTTTTATTGCTTTATGTAAAACTCTGATTGAAGTTCCTCTTGGTTCATTAACATATCAAAACCACTTCTTACTGTTGGCTTTAGACCCTTGCTGTCACCCGATCTCTTATTCCAATTACAGCCTGACTTCTAGTACATAAGAAAATATACCAGGGTTATTACCAGAAGAAAAACATTACAATTTCTTGTTTTCTTGACAACTGACTTTTCTTTTTTGGTTTTTGTGCCTTGAAGGAATATACAGTTGCTGTTAACTTTGTGATAATCTTTAAAGACTATCCTTTGCCTATATATCGTCATGTCTTTTAATGTATTTTCCCAATCCACCTCAGCCAATTTGCCCCTCCTACCTTCATTATTTTCTTTGTTCAAACTTAACACCTTGGTTTCAGATTGAACTACCTCACTTTCAAACATTGTGTGAAATTCTATCATATTATGGTCACTCATCCCTAAGGGTTCTTTCACAACAAGATTATTAATTCGCCCTTTCTCGATACATAATACCAGATCTAAAATAGCCTGTTCTCTAGTTAGTTCCTCAACATCCTGCTTTAGAAAACCATCCTCAACACATTCCAGAAACTCATCCTCCACAGCATTAGTGCTCATTAAATTTACCCAGTCTGTATGTAGAATGAAGTCACCCATGATTACTGTATTACCCATGCTACATGCTTCTCTAATCTCCTGATTAATACCATGACCCACATTAGCATTATTGTTTGATGGCTTATAAACAACTACCGATGCCCCTTGCTGTTCCTTCTCTCCACTCAAACAGATGCCACGTTTTGTTATTCTGATCTGAATTCCCCCCATTACTAATGTACTGATGCCATCCCTTATTATCAGTGTAACACCACCTCCTTTTCCATTTTGCCTGTCCTTCCTTAATGTTGAATATCCTTGAATATGCAGTTCCCAGTCTTGGTCACCCTATAGCCACGTTTCTGTAGTGCCATTTAGATCATACCCATTTACCTCTTTTTTTTACCTTTAAATCATCTACCTTGTTGTGAATGCTGCATGCATTCAGGAGAGTGCACTTAACTTTGTCTTTTTGAGATTATTCTGCACTCTAAGCCTAGTTGATGTTGCCTTTGTTTCTCCTGCTATATAATTTCACTCGCTAGTTTTCTACTCCCCGTTACCAGCCTTACTTCCTTCCAACTTGAGCTACCCCTCAGTTCTTCCTTCCAACTTGAGCTACCCCTCGGTTCTTCCTTCCAACTTGAGCTACCCCTCGGTTCTTCCTTCCAACTTGAGCTACCCCTCGGTTCTTCCTTCCAACTTGAGCTACCCCTCGGTTCTTCCTTCCAACTTGAGCTACCCCTCGGTTCTTCCTTCCAACTTGAGCTACCCCTCGGTTCTTCCTTCCAACTTGAGCTACCCCTCGGTTCTTCCTTCCAACTTGAGCTACCCCTCGGTTCTTCCTTCCAACTTGAGCTACCCCTCGGTTCTACGCCAATCAGCTTCTTCCCCTGTACCAAGGTAAGAGACAGCTACTAGAGGCAGTAAAAAAGTAGAAAAAGAAAGGAGCACCTCTTTCCCCTCTTCACTGAACTCTCTAACTCACCAAATTCCTACTTTAAACTCTGTGTACTCGAAGCAGCGTTCAGCAGCACTATATAGTGTAAATAGAATAGTTCTGAAACAACCCACCTGAGTCAGACCAGAGGCACTCATGAGTAGAAGGAAATCTTCCCTGTATAGATTAGGCCATGAGTCCAAAGCATGAAACACTTGACCCACCCAATATAATCATTCCTCTATCAACTGTCACCCTTGAACCTCCCCTGTTAGCCTTGCACCTATAGCCATCACTCTTCAAATGCCTTCTTTCCTCTCTGAGACTGCACCCATTTGTGTCCCCATGCCCATCCTGAGCCTGACAGCTCCCATTATCCCAGCCACTTGTTTTAACCATTTCCATGACCCCCCCTACATGAAACATTCAGCCACCTGATTATTAGTCTGGACCTGCTATCGTACAACATCCCACTCCCTTCTCTCACTGTGTCTCTTCCCTCCCTTGCCCAGTACCCTCAGTTCAACCTCCAGGACCTGACTGTAAACAGCACCGACCCAGCCTGCTAGGGCCATCTTTCCACCACCATCCCCACCTGGAAACCCCCTGCCCCACCCAACCACAGGACCTCCAGACCAAACAAGCAAGGCACTTGCCTCCATCCCATGTCCCTGCACCCTTGCATTCCCTCACTGCATCCTTCCCTGGCCAGCCTCCCTCCCTTCCACCCTTAGCCTTCTTCCTGTGTCCAGCCTCTGCTCCACCCTTCCAACCTTAGTCTGGCTCTGATTTCCATCTTCCAGTCCACCTACCCCCCCAACCAGTCCACCTACCCCCCCAACCAGTCCACCTACCCCCCCAACCAACCCTCCCCCACCCCCTGCCCCAGCCTGCCTCCCCTGTCCAGCCTTGGTGCAGCTTATTATTTAAATGGCGAGAGATTGCAGAGCTCTGAGATTCAGAGGGATCTAGTGCATGAATTGCAAAATGTTAGTGTGTAGGTACAGCAGGTAATTAGGAAAACTAATAGAATGTTATCATTTGTTGTGAGGGGAATTGATTACAAAAGTAGGGAGGTTATGCTTCAGTTGTACAGGGCATTGGTGAGACCACATCTGGATTATTGTGTACAGTACTTGTTGCATTATTTAAAGAAGATGTAAATTCATTAGAAGCATTCAGATCAGCCATGATCTTGCTGAATGGCGGAGCAGGCTTGAGGGATTGTGTGGCCTACCCCAGTCTGAATTTGTATGTTCGAATGAAAAAATCCAATCGTATAAAACTCTGGTATATTTCATGTATTATTTCTTTCATCAAAGCTGATTATTTATTTTCTTTTGGTGATATCATCATGCTCTTTGTATTGTGTGAAACATTTGTTCCACTTCTGTAATTTGTTCCACTTCTGTAATTGCTCTCTCCTTCTTCTGAAGCTGACAGTTCATGCTATGATATGGTTCCATGATCAGTCATGGCCATTGTGATAAAATCCATGTCTTCAAAGGCTGCATTTTTTGAAACTCAAACCCAAAATTCCAGATTTCTGGAGGGGATTGGGTAATTGGATTTCCTAGCTGTGGCATCAATCTGATTGGCTGGCAGCTCTCCAAGGCGGGACTTCCTCCCAGTGATGGGTGGAAGTCCTGCCTTTTGCCAATCAATGCTTGTTAGAGATTGAAATGGCCCCAGGCCTGCTGGAGTCAGCAGGGATGTGTTCCCCACCAACACAAAAACAAAAACAGAATTACCTGGAAAAACTCAGCAGGTCTGGCAGCATCGGCGGAGAAGAAAAGAGTTGACGTTTCGAGTCCTCATGACCCTTCGACAGAACTTGAGTTCGAGTCCAAGAAAGAGTTGAAGTATAAGCTGGTTTAAGGTGTGTGTGTGGGGGGCGGAGAGATAGAGAGACAGAGAGGTGGAGGGGGGGGTGTGGTTGTAGGGACAAACAAGCATTGATAGAAGCAGATCATCAAAAGATGTCAACAACAATAATACAAAAGAACACATAGGTGTTAAAGTTAAAGTTGGTGATATTATCTAAACGAATGTGCTAATTAAGAATGGATGGTAGGGCACTCAAGGTATAGCTCTAGTGGGGGTGGGGAGAGCATAAAAGATGTAAATAAATAAATAAATAAATATTTTTTTTTTTCTCTTTTTATAATGGAAATAGGTGGGAAAAGGAAAATCTACATAATTTATTGGAAAAAAAAGAGAAAAGGAAGGGGGAAACAGATAGGGGATGGGGATGGGGGAGGGAGCTCACGACCTAAAGTTGTTGAATTCAATATTCAGTCCGGATGGCTGTAAAGTGCCTAGTCGGAAGATGAGGTGTTGTTCCTCCAGTTTGCGTTGGGCTTCACTGGAACAATGCAGCAAGCCAAGGACAGACATGTGGGCAAGAGAGCAGGGTGGAGTGTTAAAATGGCAAGCGACAGGGAGGTTTGGGTCATTCTTGCAGACAGACCGCAGGTGTTCTGCAAAGCGGTTGCCCAGTTTACGTTTGGTCTCTCCAATGTAGAGGAGACCACATTGGGAGCAACGAATGTAGTAGACTAAGTTGGGGGAAATGCAAGTGAAATGCTGCTTCACTTGAAAGGAGTGTTTGGGTCCTTGGACGGTGAGGAGAGAGGAAGTGAAGGGGCAGGTGTTGCATTTTTTGCGTGGGCATGGGGTGGTGCCATAGGAGGGGGTTGAGGAGTAGGGGGTGATGGAGGAGTGGACCAGGGTGTCCCGGAGGGAGTGTTCCCTACGGAATGCCGATAGGGGGGGGTGAAGGGAAGATGTGTTTGGTGGTGGCATCATGCTGGAGTTGGCGGAAATGGCGGAGGATGATCCTTTGAATGCGGAGGCTGGAGGCTATGTGTTCCCCACCAACTCTTCGGATGGTGGAAGGGAGCCGAGCCCCCCCCATCCTGAAAATTCAGGCCATAGACATATGTCATAACAGAATAAACTATTTTGGAGTTTCCTAATATCAACTCTTAGGATTCTAAGAGACCCAGGATATTATTATATACGTGCACTCTCGAGAGAATATGGTTTTGAGGTTACAATTCTTATATTACTTATTTAATACATGGTTTTTATTAAAACCAATTAGAGATTACAGCTTACACATGAGGATTATAGATGGTAACCAAAGCTAATCATAACATGCCAATCCTGCTTAAGATACATACAATTTTAATCCACCATAATAACAGTTTGCAGTTTAATTATAACTATACACATAATCCAGTATAATTTTCTTTAATTGGAATTGTCTTTGTCTCAAGAAGTTAGGGAATCCTAGCATACGCCAGGACTCGGCCTATGCCTGCAAAGGAGGCTGACTAATGGCTGACTAAAGTCTCCTCTAGCCATTTAAAGAAAAAGTTCTGTTTTAAAGAAAAAGTTCAGCTGAACTGAAAACAGCTTCCATTATGCATTGTTCTTTGTCTTTCCAGAAAAACACCTAGAAAAACAAGTTATTTTTCAAATTCTTGAGGAATATAAATAGGAGATATTTTCCAACTAAGACCCACCTGCCTGTCTTGTTGGCTCCCTTCCGGAAAAATATAGAAAATTTAAGGATTTTTTGTTTGCTTCTGGACTTGCCATCTGGCAACGATTCAAATACTGTAGCCATATTTTTAATGTCAAGCTGTATGCCTAATTGGTTTTGCCTATTAATGGTAATTACTGCATCTTAAATTTGCCATTAATTGTGTTAATTTTGTCACACTATATCGTCGTTCCTTTACTGTCACTGGGTCATAATCCTGAAACTCCCTCCCTAACAGCACTGTGGGTGTACCTACACCACATGGACTGCAGCAGTTGAAGAAGGAGGCTTGCCACTCCTTTCTCAATGGCAATTATGGATGGGCAATAAATGCTGGCCTAGCCAATGATACCCACATTACATGGGAAATAAAGTTAAGTCGAAGCCAGGTAAAATAAAGTTGCATAAGTAAACCAAAGTAAAATAGAGTTAACGTAAGGGAAGTAAATTGAAGCCATGGCAGGTCAGCTCAGTCATGTGGAATGCATGTCTTGTAATATGTGGGAAGTTGTGGACACTACCAGTATCCTCGATGACCACATGTGGAGGAAGTGTCACCAGCTGCAGATCCTTGAGCTCCGGGTTCCGGCTGGAGTCACTGTGATGCATCTGCAAATATGAGAGCTACATAGATAGCACATTCAGAGAGATGGTCGCGCCACAGTTGGGAACCTGGAGGCAGAAAGGGAATGGGTGACCCCCAGGCAGTCCAAGAAAATTAGGCATTTGGTACAGGAGTCCCGCTCACCAATCAGTTTTCCATTTTGGATACTGATGAGGGCGTTGGTTCCTTGGAGGAGTGCAGTCAGAGCCAAGTTTGTGGTACCACAGGCAGCTCTGCTGTACAGCAGGGGACAAAGTAGAAGGGAAGAACAGTTGTGATAGGAGATTCATTAGTTAGGGGAACAGACAGGAGTTTCTGTACAGTGAAGTTTTTACGAGTGATTTGGTGATGTTGATAAACCGCTGAAACTCAGCAGTCAGTAAATGCTGTGCCATTATCAGATATGACCACTTCTGGTAGTCAGTTAATGATAAAACTTTGACGTAACTTCTCAATTGTAGCAGTCCACATTGGTGATTTCAACTCATATATGTCCATCCATTTTAAGTGGGCATCGACAATGAGCAGAAACATTGTTCCCATGAAAGGTCCAACATAGTAAATGTGTAACCACGCCCAGGGTCTGCCTGGCCGTTCCCAAGGCTGTAACAGAGCTGCTGAAAGTAACTTTTGCAGTTGCTGACACTGCACACAATTCTTCACTAAACTCTATTTCACCATCCATCCCAGGCCACCATAGATATCTGCAAGCTATGGTCTTCATTCGGGATATTCCTGGACGTGCGTTGTATCGTTCAATTAAAAGAGACTCCCTTCCCTTTGGATGTACAATCACTCGTGCTCCCCACAATAAAATGCCGTCCTGGCTGGTTATTTCATGTCTTCTGTTAAAGTATGGTTTCATTTCGTCAGATAGAGGGGATAGAGCACATCCTGGGGGGCCTCCACGGCATTCAGTAGTCGCTCGAGGGACCCATCATTGAAGCAGGGGGCTGCAGTCTTTTGCCTTTACAGGCCATGGCTCCCGGGCAGTGGTGGTGAGCTGGTGGCGATGAGCGCTTTGGTGGCGGCTGCCTTTTAAAGCTGGTGGCTGGCGTGATGCAACAGTGGGGTGATGGCAAGTGGGCGAAAGAGACCCTACCCACCATGGAAACAACGTGTTTTGCGGGGGTGAATATATAATGAGGCAGGCTCGGGAAGATACAAGTTGAAAACCCATCATTTTCATCAGCAGATAGGACTCCATTTTACCCGCCCGCGACTGAACTTAGTGCAATACTGGGAAAATTCAGCCCAAAGAGTCTACAGAGGGATATAGACAGGTTAAGGGAGTGGGCAAAAACTTGGTAGATCGAATTAATGTGGGAATATGTGAGATTCGGCATTTTGGCAGCAAGAACAGAGGAGCAAAATTTTATTTAAATGGAGAAAGACTGAAGAAAGCTGCAGCACAGAGGGATTTGGGAGTCCTTGTGCATGAATCCCAAAAAGCTAACATACAAGTTCAGAAGGTAATAGGGAAGGCAAATAGAATGTTGGCTTTTATTTCAAAGGGAATGAAGTATAAAAATAGGGAAGTCTTGCTAAAGCTATACAAGGCACTAGTTAGACCACACCTAGAATACTAAGAACAGTTTTCGTCCCTTTATCAAAGGAAAGAAAAACTGGCATTGGAGGCAGTCCAGAAAAGGTTCATTAGATTGATCCTGAGTATGGAGGGATTTTCTTATGAGGACAGGTTGAGTGGATTGGGCCTGTACTCATTGGAGTTTAGAAAAATGAGAGGCAACCTTATTGAAACATATAAGATTCTTAGGGGGCTTGACAGGGTAGATGCTGAGAGGTTGTTCCTCCATGTGGGAGAGTCTAGGACCAGAGGGCATAATCTCAGAGTAAAAGGTCATCCATTTCAGACAGAGATGATATTATGACATAACCAATGGTAAAGGCTGAGTTGTTCAATTCCCAGAGGGAAACTTGAAACAACTGTCATAACCCATTTTTGCAATTTGTATGTTTCGAGATGCAGGCTTTGAATTTAGTAGTAATAAGACCATGGAGTCTCAAGTGGTTTTTTATAAAGCTAAATTAAACATTTATTAATGCAAGAAAGATTGTAAACACATATATGTCTACAAAATTACTACAATAATAATGACAAAATCTCCTAATTAATCTGACTCCCAGTTACACCCCCGTTAAGGCAACAATAAAACTCATAGAATTAAACTAGACATCTGGAAGAGCACATCCTGGACAGTCACATTCAAAATTAGTTTCTTTCAGCCCTGGGTCCTTGTGGGCAGATTTGAGCTTTACAGGCTGGAGGCTTCTTACACTTAAAATGCCTCTGCTTTACATACAAAATCCTTTCTCCTTTATACATATCTTTCTCTTTGAATGTAAATTTTCCATTGTATCACTAGGTTTTTAATTTTACCTCTTCTAACAATAACATTCTTTCGTCCCACCAATTTTATTAGTAAAAAAACACATTGCTTGGTGTCTTCTAGTTAGGTGTAAAATTTCTCCTGCCGTCTTGAATGGTTTATTTTAATAAATGCAAATTTACACTTTACCTTCTACCCTCCTTACGTTTACCTAATTAACATCTCAAAACTAGTATACATCAAAGCAGCCAGACTAGCTGGCTTTAATCCAATTAAGACACACACATAGACACATACCCCAATAGCACTTTATATTAAAATAATTTCCAATAACATTATTATATCTTCTTGACATCACCCTTTATCGAAAAATTAACCGTCATAATTTTAAAAGATGGCTTCATATCTAATAACCCATCTTACACTATCTCCTATTCTTATTACACTATTACATTACCAGATGCATGCATCAACATAATAAATATACAAATCCATGATTTCAGCAGAAATCATTCCCATTCAGTATCCTGGTTTTAAAATGTCCAATTTTCCCTTTAAGTTCCAAATTCTTGATAACACACCCGCAATCAGATTCTCTTGTCCAGTGACATGTATACTCTGTAGATTAAATGGTTGCATTAATAAACACCACCTGATTAGCTTTGCACTTCCGTCTCAAAATTTGTCCAGAAACTTTAAAGGATTGTGGTCTGTATAAAGAATTGTTTCTGACAAATTGTTTGCCACATAGATTTCAAAATGCTCCAACATTAACACCAAACCCAACGCCTCCTTTTCAATCATTGAATATCTTCACTGTTGTGTATGTAACTTCCATGAAAAATATTCTATTGGTTTTTCAATTTCAGAATCATCTTCTTGTAACAGTACGGCCCCAATTCCTATATTGCTTATGTCAACAGCCAACTTAAATTGCTTGGCATAATTAGGGACAGCCAACCTAATTGTAGTTAATACAGTTTTCAAACAAACAAATACCTTCTGACACTCCATTGCCCATTGAAACTTCTTATTCTTTTTTAATATTTCAGTCAGTGGAGCAACCACTTGGCTAAAATTTAATACAAATTTCCTGTAAAATCCATTCATGCCCAGAAATCTCAAAACTTCTCGTTTTGTTCTAGGCACTGGGAAATCCATGATAACCTTGACTTTCACATCTCTCAGAGCCATCTTACTCTATCCAATGGTATGGCCTAGATACGTAACTTGCGCTTTTTAGATTCACTTTTAGCCAAGTTCATCACCAAATTAGCTTCTTGTAATTGAGTCAATAATTCTTCCAGATGTTGTAAATGCTCCTCCCATGTCTGACTGAAAACTATTAAATCATCAATATAAACAGCACAATTGCTTAGACCTGCAATTCAGTCTTTGAAATGTCACAGGTGCATTCTTCACACCAAATGGCATGACGTTAAACTGATATAGTCCACTTGGCATCACAAAAGCTGATATTTCCTTTGCTCTTTCTGATAATGGTACTTGCATATCCTTTTAGCAAGTCAATCTTGGTGATAAATTTTGATTGTCCCACTTTCTCAATACAATCCTCCAACCGTGGTATGGGATATGAATCCACTTTTGTCACCACCTTCACCTTATGATAGTCCACACACAGTCTTTGTGTTCTATTCGGTTTCAGTACCAGTACAATAGGCGAACCCCAGTTACTGCAACTAGACTCAATGATATCATTTTGAAGCATGAATTCAATTTCTTTCTGTACTTGTGATAATTTTTCCAGATTTAATCTATAACGATGTTGCCTTATCGAAGATGAAACTGCTACAGAGACATCATGTGAAACTAAATTTTTCCTTTCCAACTTATTTCCACAAATAGGATTGTGTGATTGCAATAGCTTTCCAAATCACTCTGACACTTGTCTGGAAGGTAATTCAATATTACATTTCAAGTACCACCTCAATATCCAATTTGATTAGAGGAAAATCAATTTCAGAGCCCGGGACTTCTACCTCTTTCTCATTATCTACCACCACTAATACCTCTTTTTGATCTTTTTCCCTGTCAAAATAATTTCTAAGCATATTTACATGACACACCATCTGCTTTTTTCTGCTATCTGGACTATTTAATAAATAATTTACTTCACTCAATTTCTTTTCAATCCTGTAAGGCCCACTAAACCTTGCCTTTAATGAGTCACTCAGTACTGGTAACAGAACTAGCACTTTCTCTGCAGCAACAAAATTCTGAGCTGTAGCTTTCCTGTCTGCTTTCACTTTCATCACTTGCTGTGATATATTTAAATGTTCCCTAGCCAACTCACATGCTCTGTCTAATTTCTCTCTGAAGTTTGATACATAACCTAGGAGAGTAGTTTCTGAATTTTGACCCACCAATTTCTCATAAATCAATTTCAGTGGTCCCCTTCCCTCATGACCACAAACTAGTTCAAAAGGACTGAAACCATGTGGGCATTAGGAGCGTCCCTAATAGCAATAACAAGCATGGAATTCCCCTATCCCAATCCTGTGAATAATCGTGACAGTATGCTCTCATCATGGTTTTTAAAGTTTGATGCTATCTTTCCAATGCTCCTTGTGACTCAGGATGATAAGCTGTTAACTTAAACTGTTTATCCCAAACTGTTCATTACTTCCTCAAACAGCTGTGACATAAAATTTGAACCCTGATCTGATTGTATTTGCTTAAGTAAGCCATATCTTGTAAAAAATTTAATTAACTCTTCCACTAGCTTCTTAGTTGTAATACTTCTTAAATGTATCACTTCAGGAAACCTGGTAGACACATCCATTATTGTCAGTAAGTACTGATTTCCACTTTTAGTCTTAGGGAGGCGTACTACACAATCAATCATGACCCTAGTAAAATGTTCTTCAAAGGTTGAGATTGGGATTAAAGGTGCTGGCTTAATCGCAGTTTTTAAAGGTGCTGGCTTAATTGCTGTTTATGGTTTCCCTATCACCTGACATGTGTAACATGTTCTACAGTATTTGACGACATCCCTATGCAATCCTGGCCAATAAAAATGTTTCTGTACTTTTGCCTGTGTCTTTCTAATTCCTAAATGTCCCCCCATTGGAATTTCATGAAAAATCCTCAGAATCTCAATTCTATACCCTGATGGGATAACAATCTGATCTACCTCCCTCCAGCTTTCATTTGCTGGGACATGATCCAGCCTCCATTTTCTCATTAAAATATCACAGAATCACACAGTGCAGAAGAGGCCCTTCGGCCCATCGAGTCTGAACCGACACGTGAGAAACACCTGACCTACCTACCTAATCCCATTTACCAGCACTTGGCCCATATTTTTGAATATTATGACATGCCAAGTGCTCATCCAGGTACTTTTTAAAAGATGTGAGGCAACCCGCCTCCACCACCCTCCCAGGCAATACATTCCAGACCGTTACCACGCTCTGGGTAAAAAAGTTTTTCTTCACATCCCCCCCTAAACCTCTTGCCCTTCACCTTGAACTATGCCCCCTTGAGACTGATCCTTCAACTAAGGGGAACAGCTGCTCCCTATCCACCCTGTCCATGCCCCTCATAATCTTGTACACATCACCATTAAGGTAATAACATTCTGGAGTACGTTTTGCCTCTGTTTCTGAGTAAATTGTCTGATATAACTATTTTAATTGCAAATCCTTTTGTTGCAACTCAATTAACTGCCTTGAGTTAAACACTTCATAGAAACATAAGAGGATGACTAGGGAAGGAGTAGGGCACATTAAGAACCATAGAGGTAATTTGTGTGTGGAGCCGGAAGTCATAGGTAGGGTTCTAAATGAATACTTTGTGTCAGTGTTCACAAGTGAGAGGGACGATGTGGGTATGGAAATCAGACAGAAGGACTGTGATATAATTAAAGAAATTGGCATAGAAAGGGAGCAGGATCTAAGTGGTCTGGCAGGCTTAAAAGTAGATAAATCTCCAGGCCCGGATGAAATGTATCCCAGGCTGTTGAATGAGGCAAGGTAAGAGATAGCAGGGGCGCTGTCAATAATTTTCAATACCTCTCTGGCCACAGGAGAGGTGCCAGAGGACTGGAGGACAGCCAATGTGGTGCCATTATTCAAGAAGAGACAAAGGGATATACCATGGAACTACAGCCCTGTCAGTCTAACCTCAGTGGTGGGGAAACTATTAGAAACAATTCTGAGGGACAGAATTAATCTACATTTGGAGAGGCAGGGATTAATCAAGGACATTCAGCATGGTTTTGTTAAGGTGAGGTCACATCTGACCAATTTGACTGAATTTTTCGAAGAGGTGACCAGGTATGTAGATGAGGGCAAAGCATTTGATGTAATCTACTTGGACTTTAGCAAGGCTTTTGATAAGGTCCCGCATAGAAGACTGATGACAAAGGTAAAAGCCCATGGGATCCAAGGCAATTTGGCAAGGTGGATCCAGAATTGGCTGAGTGGCAGGAAGCAGAGGGTGTTGGTCAAGGGATGTTTTTGTGACTGGATGCCTGTGTCCAATAGGGTTCCACAGGGTTCGGTGTTGGGTCCCTTGCTGTTTGTGGTATATATAAACAATTTAGACTTGAATGTAGGAGGGTTGATCAATAAGTTTGCAGATGATACGAAAATTGGTGGGGTGGTAAATAGTAAGGAGGATAGCCTTAGATTACAGGAGGATATAGACGGGCTGGTCAGATGGGCTAATCAGTGGCAAATGGAATTTAATCCGGATAACTGTGAGGTCTTGCACTTGGGCAGAACAAACAAGGCATGGGTATACACGATGAAAGGTAGGACCCTTGGAAGCCCTATTAGAATTTTCTACATTTCAATCAGATCTCCTCTCATTCTTCTAAACTCCAGTGAATACAGGCTCAGTCGAACCAATCTCTCCTCATACGACAGCCCTGCCATCCCCAATATCAGCCTAGTGAACCTTCGCCTTCCTCTATGGCAAGTATATCCTTTCTTAGGTAGGGAGACCAAAACGGTAGGCAATACTCCAGGTGTGGTTTCACTAAGGCCTTGTATAACTGCAGTAAGGCATCCCTACTTCTGAATTCAAATCCTCTTGCAATGAAGGCCAACATCCCATTTGCCTTCCTAATTGCTTGCTGCACCTGTCTGTTTACTTTCATTGACCCGTGTGCAAGGACACCCAGATCCCTTTGTACACCCACATTCCCCAATATATCACCATTTAAATAATACTCCACCTTTCTGTTCTTCACATTGGAGCATATAACTTCACAATTATCCATGTTATACTGCATCTGCCATGTGTTTGCCCACACACACAACTTGTCTAAATCACCCCGAAGCCTCCGTGCATCCTCCTCACAACTCACAAACCCGCCCAGTTTTGTGTCGTCAACAACTTGGTAATATTGCATTTGGTTTCCTCATCCCAGTCATTTATATATATCATGAATAGCTGGGGCCCAAGCACTGATCCCTGCAGTACACCACTGGTCACCGCCTGCCATCCAGAAAAAGACCCATTTATTCCCACTCTCTGTTTTCAGACTGTCAACTAATTCTCAATCCATGCCAATATATTACCCCTAATCCCATGTGCTTTAATTTTGCCCACTAACCTATGTGGGACCTTATCAAAAGCCTTCTTGAAATCCAAATACACCACATCCACTGATTCTCCCTTATCTATTCTACAAATTACATCCTCAAAAAAACTCCAGTAGATTAGTTAAGCGTGATTTCCCTTTCATAAACCCATGCTGATTTTGCCTAATCCCATTAATGCTTTCCAAGTATTATGTTACCACATCTTTTATAATAGACTCTAGCATTTTCCCCACTACTAATGTTAGGAATTCAGCTGAATTGCCTCTGTTCTGTCTTTCTGAGCAATGGTATCAAACACAGTGCCTCTAATTGGATTTCAATGCCTTTTTCCTGCCTTTGAACTATCTATCCTTCTTGATTTTTTGCTTAAACCTGTGTGCCTGGATCTTCTTATCACACAATTTGGAAACAATCCAGGATACTCCTCTTGTAACACCTCTGTTGAAAACACTTCGACAGGCTGCTCAACCACCAAAGGCATCACCTGCATTTGTGATCCAGCTTTATCTTTACCCAGAATAAATTGAACCCCTGCAATGGGCAATTTTTCCACCACCCTAACAGTCACTTTGCCAGTTTTCTACTAACTCTTTAAATTTACCTTCCATAAGGGAATAGGCTTAGCATCTCCATGAACCCCACTTAGTATCACCTGTTCCTGCAATACTCCCTGTGAACAACAAATATCACTATCCCACAACATTAAGGATTGATTAGCCCCTGTGTCTCTTAAAATTTTAACATCTCTACCACCTCCACTGTGTACACATGGAAAGACTTTGCTTTCACACACAAAATCTTTAAACATTTCTGCAACCTGCCCTCAGAATTCTCTTGGGTAAACTATGAACACATTCCCACTTCTTTACCTATCACTGATTCTCTCTGTTTTACTTGTACATTGGCTTTTCCTGTGCCTGAACCTCAGAACCCACAGTACTTTTCCTTCCAGAACTTTTCTGCATCCCAATAATTCCAACAGGTTTTCCCAGCAATTTCCAACACACTGACTTTGTGTGCCCCACTTCATTACAATGAAAACACCACAACTTTTGAATGTCACTTCTACCCTCAGCACCTTCCTTTTTACTCTGAGAAAAAACTTCCTGGGAATTTCCAGCTACTCCCTCTCTTCCTTGACCTTCCTTTCACCTTCCCACTTTCTATCCTTTTTGGATTTAAAAGGTGACAAAAAAGAGTTTAGCTCTATGCACTAACTCATAATCATCAGTTGCTTGCCTTACAGAATCAATCCTTTGTTCCTCCACATGAGTTTTCACTACTAAAGGAATTGAATCTTTAAATTCTTCCAAAAGAATTACTTCTCTAAGAGCTGCAAGAATTGTCTCTATTTTTAACACCCATACCCACCACTCAAAATTACTTTTTTTACTCTCTCAAACTCAATATTAGTTTACCCAAGCTGCTATCTCATATTCCTAACTTTCTGCCTGTAAGCTTCAGGGACCAATTCATACGCACTCAAAATAGCCTTTTTCACCATATCATAATTCATTGATACTTCTTCAGACAGCAAAGCATATACGTCATGCATTCTACCCACCAACCTGGATTGTAACAATAATGTCTAGTTCTCCTGTGGCCATTTCACATGTTTAGCTATCTTCTCAAATGAAATAAAGAATCCTTTCCTCAAACTTTGGAAGAGCTTGTACAAATTTAAACATCTGCCCATTGGGTTCTACTCTGGAGATACGTCTTTCATCACCTCCTGGTGTCTCTTTTTTAACCACCAACATTTTAAGTTGGAATTCTCTCCCTCTCTTTCTCTGTCCTCTGTCTCTATCTACACAATTTCTAACCCAGTTTCCTGTTTACTTTCTCTCTCCAGCCTTTCTGCCTGTTCCCTTTGGAATGCCCTTTCTCTTTCCATTTCTTCCAATTCAATCGTTTTCATTTGCAACTGAATCTGAGCCCATTCCAATGAGCCATCCCTTGGAGAACTCTGTCTCTCAGGTATTCCTTCCAATTTCAAATGCTGTGCTATCACTTCAATTATGTCTGATTTCCTATCAGGTAACCCCAATTGTAATTTATTCACCAACTCTGTTAATGTATTCTTGGATGCTTTCTGTAACCCAATCAGAGTTATATCTTCTACTTCCAAAAAAGATTTAGCAATGGATATAGCCATTTTTTCAGCCTTACCACTTCAAAGATACCTCACACCCACTCCTGAATTCCAAGTGCTTCTCGTACTCATAACCTTAAGATTCACCAACCCAAAAAATCAAGGAATTACAAATATATCCTGCAAAGAGCCCCCAGTTGTAATGACACAGCCGATATTAAAGGCTGAGTTGTTCAAATCCCAGAGGGAAAAACTTGAAACAACTGTCACAAGTGCCGAGTTGATGATTTATCTCGGCCTCCACCGGAGGTCCCCAGCATCACTGCTGCCAGTCTTCAGTCAATTCGATTCACTTTACATGATATCAAGAAAAATTTGAAGGCATTGGATGCCGCAAAGGCTATGGGCCCTGACGATATTCCAACAATAGTACTGAAGACTTGCACTCCAGAACTTGCCTTGCCCCTAGCCAAGCTGATCCAGTACAGCTACAACACTGGCATCTAACCAGCTATGTCGAAAATTGCCCAGGTATGTCCTGCACACAAAAAGCAGGACAAATCCAACCTAGCCAATTACCACCCCATCAGTCTACTCTCCATCATCAGGAAAGTGATGGAAGGGGTCATCAACAGTCCTATCCAGTGGCACTTGCTTAGCAATAACCTGCTCACTGACACCCAGTTTGGGTTCCGCCAAGACCATTCAGCTCCTGACCTCATTACAACCTTGGTTCAAACATGGACAAAGGAGCTGAACTCCCGAGGTGAGGTGAGAGTGATTGCCCTTGATATCAAGGCAGCATTTGACCAAGTGTGACATCAAGGAGCCCTAGCAAAATTGGAGTCAATGGGAACCCATTTGCAAAGGAGGACACAAATAACATACCAGAAATGTTGGGGAACACAGGGTTTAGTGAGAGGAAGGAACTGAAAGAAGTCAGTATTAGTAGGGAAATGGTGTTGGGAAAATTGATGGGATTGAAGGCCGATAAATCCCCGGGGCCTGATAATCTACATCCCAAAGTACTTAAGGAAGTGGCCCTAGAAATAGTGGATGCATTGATGGTCATCTTCCGAGATTCTATAGACTCTGGAACAGTTCCTACAGATTGGAGGGTAGCTAATATAACCCCACTATTTAAAAAGGGAGGTAGAGAGAAAACAGGGAGCTAAAGACCAGTCAGCCTAATGTCGGTAGTGGGGAAAATTCTAGAGACCATTATAAAAGGTCTAATAGCTGAGCACGTGGAAAATAATGGCAGAATCGGACAGAGTCAACATGGATTTATGAAAGAAAAATCATGCTTGACAAACCAACTGGAACTTTCCAAGGATATAACTAGTAGAGTTGATGAGGGGGAGCCAGTGGGTGTGGTTTATTTGGACTTTCAGAAGGCTTTTGACAAAGTCTCACACAAGAGATTGGCATGTAAAATTAAAGCGCATGGGATTGAGGGTAGTGTATTGAGATGGACAGAAAACTGGTTGGCAGACAGGAAACAAAGAGTAGGAATAAACGGGTCTTTTTCCGGATGGCAGGCAGTGACTAGTGGGGTACCCCAGGGATCGCTGCTGGGACTCCAGTTATTCACAATATATATTAATGATTTAGATGAGGGAACTAAATGTAATATCTCCAAATTTGCACATGACACAAAGCTGGGTGGGAGGGTAACCTGTGAGGAGGATGCAGAGATGCTTCATGTGATTTGGACAAGCTGAGTGATTGGGCAAATACGTGGCAGATGCAGTATAATGTGGATAAATCTGGGGATATCCATTTTGGTAGCAAAAACAGGAATGCAAATTATTATCTGAATGGCTATAAATTGAGAGAGGGGAATGTGCAACAAGATCTGGGTGTCTTTGTACACCAGTCACTGAATGTAAGCATGCAGGTGCAGCAGGCGGTAAAAAAGGCCAATGGTATGTTGGCCTTCATAGTCAGAGGATTCGAGTACAGGAACAAGGATGTCTTGCTGCAGTTGCACAGGGCCTTGGTGAGATCACACCTGGAATATTGTGTGCAGTTTTGGTCTCCTTATCTGAGGAAGGATGTACTTGCTATACAGGGAGTGCAGCGAAGGTTTACCCGACTGATTGCTGGGATGGCGGGACTGACATATGAGAAGAGATTGAGTCGATTAGGATTATATTCGCTGGAGTTCAGAAGAATGAGCAGGGATCTCATAGAAACCTATAAAATTCTAACAGGACTAGACAGGGTAGATGCAGGAAGGACGTTCCCGATGATGGGGAAGTCCAGAACCAGGGGTCACAGTCTGAGGATATGGGATAGACCATTTAGGACTGAGATGAGGACCCAGAGCTGAAAGAAACTAATTTTGAATGCAACTGTCCAGGTTGTGCTCTGCCAGGTGTCTGTTTAAATCTAGAAAATTTACTGTTGCCTTAACGGGGGTGTAACTGAGAGTCAGATTAATTAGGGGATTTTGTAGTTATCATAGTAGTAATTTTGTAGACATACTTATGTGTTTACAATCTTTCTTGTATTAATAAATGTTTAATTTAGTTTTATAAAAAACCTCTAGAGGCTCTGTGGTCTTATTACTACTGAATTCAAAGCCTGCATCTCAAAACATAAAAATTGCAATAATGTTTTTTTTTAATTCATTCACAGGATGTGGGCTTCACTGGCTGGGCCAGCATTTATTGCCCATCTCTAATTGCCCTTGAGAAGGTAGTGGTGAGCTGCCTTCTTGAACCGCTGCAGTCCATGTGGTGTAGGTACACCCACAGTGCTGTTAGGAAAGGAATTCCAAGATTTTGACCCAGCGACAGTGAAGGAACGGCGATATATTTCCAAGTCAGGATGATGCATGACTTGGAGGGGAACTTCCAGGTGGTGGTGTTCCCATCTATCTGCTGCCCTTGTACTTCTAGATGGTAGTGGTAGTGGATTTGAAAGGTGCTGTCCAAGGAACCTTTGTCAATTCCTGCAGTGCATCTTGTAGATGGTACCCACTGCTGCTACTCTGCATTGGTGGTGGAGGGAGTGAATGTTTGTGGATGTGGTGCCAATCAAGTGGGCTGCTTTGTCCTGGACAGTGTCAAGCTTCTTGAGTGTTGTTGGAGCTGCACTCATCCAGGTAACTGGGGAGTATTCCATCACACTCCTGACTTGTGCCTTGTAGATGGTGGACAGGCTTTGGGGAGTCAGGAGTTGATTTAGTCATAGCAGAATTCCTAGCCACTGACTTCTTTTTGTAGCCACAGTATTTATATGGCTTAAAAACAAAAAAACTGCAGATGCTGGAGATCCAAAACAAAAACAGAATTACCTGGAAAAACTCAGCAGGTCTGGCAGCATCGGTGGAGAAGAAAAGAGTTGACGTTTCGAGTCCTCATGACCCTTCGACAGAACTTGAGTTCGAGTCCAAGAAAGAGTTGAAATATAAGCTGGTTTAAGGTGTGTGTGTGGGGGGCGGAGAGAGAGAGAGAGGGAGAAGTGGAGGGGGGGTGTGGTTGTAGGGACAAACAAGCAGTGATAGAAGCAGATAATCAAAAGATGTCAACAACAATAGAACAAAAGAACACATAGGTGTTAAAGTTGGTGATATTATCTAAACGAATGTGCTAATTAAGAATGGATGGTAGGGCACTCAAGGTATAGCTCTAGTGGGGGTGGGGAGAGCATAAAAGATTTTAAAATATTTAAAAATAATGGAAATAGGTGGGAAAAGAAAAATCTATATAATTTATTGGAAAAAAAAGGAAGGGGGAAACAGAAAGAGGGTGGGAATGGGGGAGGGAGCTCACGACCTTTATATGGCTTGTTCAGTTCAGTTTCTGGTCAATGGTAATGCCCAGGATGTTGATAGTGGGGAATTCAGTGATGGTAATGCCATTGAATGTCAAGGGGTGATGGTTGGATTCTCTCTTGTTGGAGATGGTCATTGCCTGGCACTTGAGTGGCACGAATGTTACTTGCCACTTGTCAGCCCAAGCCTGGATATTGTCCAGGTCTTGTTGTATTTGGACATGGACTGATTCAGCATCTGAGGAGTCCATGTGGTGCAAAAGAAGCAAGTGTGATGTGAGAAAAAACTTTTTCACACAGCGAGTAGTTTGGGTTTGGAATACACTGCCTGGAAGTGTGGTCGAGGCATTCAAGAGGGCATTAGATGATTATTTGAATAGAAGCAATGTACAAAGGTATGGGACAAAGGCAGGGTAATGGCACAGGTCATAATGCTCATTTGGGGCAGAATTTTCTGAGCCTACTGGTGGCGGGTGTGACAGGTGGCATGCGTGGAAAATATGGTGCGACCTCCTTCACAACAGTGTGAAGGCAGGTCGCAATCGTCTGCTTAGCCCACCAACGGTGGGCTGTGTTCCCTGCCATTGGTTGGCAGGGAGCTAATTGTAATACATTAGCATATAACTAAAAAGGCCATCCTGCCAGCCTCTTGGAGCCCCACCATATCGTCTGTCCATGTTGGCAGGAAAGCTCGCGATGTATTTCACAACAGCACACAGGCAACGTGCACTTGGCAGCCTTCAACTTGGGGGAACTGAGGTGAGTGAGCAGCAGCGTTCTCCACAGCTCACCTGTTGTTTACTGGCCTCAGGGGCACTGGGGGGGGCGGGGCAAGGGCAACTGATGCCTGGCCCCGCAGGCAACTGCTGAGGGGTGGGTTGGTCCGGGGGCAAGTGCTGGCCAGCCTCGGAGGTTTCTGCTAGGGGGGCAGTGGGGGGTAGTGTCCAGAGGCAAGTGCTGGCCAGCCTTGGAGGCAACCATTGTAGGTGGGGGGTGTTGGTCAAGTGCTGCCTTGGTGCTGCATCCCACACAAGGCAATTGAGGTGGGGGGGCAGGTGGGGTGGGCAGGGTAAGCGAGGAAAGTGGCGACATATTAGGGATACCTGTACAAACTGACCATGTCTCTGCAACTGAGACAGATCAAGCACAGCCACAGTGATATGATTGGGGTCAGGCTCCTAGCCTGCCCACCCATGCAAGCATCGCAGAGGCACTAAAGGGCCACCAACCGCTGCATACTTTACCCCCACCATCCACCCCCACCCCCACCCCCCACCAACACCCCCCGGCATAGACTTAGAGTCTGCCACCACTTTATTGAACTGTGGAGCAGTTGGACTGCACGCATTGTACAATCTCCTCACCAACGCTAGCCACACAGCAGTCAGTGCTGGAGGCGCTCACTGTCCCTTGCAATCTCAGCATCCTGGTTTGGACCAATGCCCCCCATGTCGCAGGATGACAGGGCAGCCATGCAATGCACTCACCTCTGGCCATCCGAGGATGTCCAGCACTCTCTGGGAAGCATTAAGGGGCACTCACACAGATCCAGGAAAGGTGCTAACTACAGCCAAGATAACCACGTCTCTCTCTCTCTTTCATGCTGCAGGCCATTCCTGCAGATGCCTGAGAACCAGTGTCGCTGATGACTGCGCATGTCTAGGGACCTGGTGGCTCACATCTGCCACTTACTGCAGGAATTGGCGCCAAGGGGACATGGAGGGCATCCAGTGCCAATGGCTGTGAAAGTGACCGTGGTGCTCAATTTCTATGCCAGTGGCTCCTTTCAGGGCTCCACAGGTGACCTCTGTAGGATTTCACAATCCACCACTCACAAATGCATCCTTTACAACCTGGCGCTGCAACAGGGAGAGGAGCTGGCTGAGGAGGAGATGGATGCCATCTTCTCCATGGCACACAACTTTGTGCATTTCAACTGGGACCAGGACAGCCAGGATGCCAGGACCATTGGATTCGCCCTGATCTCAGAATTCCCACAGGTGCAGGGTGTGATTTACTGCACTCATGTGGTGCTCAGGTCTCCGTCACTACGCTCGGTGAACTTCATCAATCGCAAGAGCTTCCACTCACTGAGTGTGCAGCTGGTATCCAACCACCAGAAACGCATCCTGCAGGTCTGCGCACGGTTTCCAGGGAGTGTGCCTACATCCTGAGTCGCTCGCAGATCCCTGCAGTCTTCCAGGGCCTACAGAGGCTGTAGGGTTGGGTCCTTTGAGACAAAGACTACCCGCAGAGGCTGTGGCTGATGACACCCGTGCGGCAGCCTCAGACTGCAGCAGAGCAACGCTATAATGCAGCAACTCACAACTTAGTGGAGCAGACCATTGAGATGCTGAAGATGTGGTTCCGAAGACTGGGCTGGTCTGGTGGAGCCCTGCAATACAGTCCACAGAGGGTGTCACACATCATCATCGTCTGCTGCCCCCTTTACAACCTGGCACTTCGGCGGGGAGGGGAGCTGGCTGAGGAGGAGATGGAGGAGCTGCACGTCTCCTCCGATGAGGAAAACGCTGATGAGGATGGGGATGAGGATGAGGGTGAGGGGGTCCTTGGTGGTAATGACAACAGGGATGAAGGTCGAATGACCAGACGAGGCAAGTGCACTCGGGAGGCCCTCATAGCTGCCAGATTTGTGGGCAATGATGACAACATGCAGTGAAGTGACAACATGGTTCTTCATATCGCAGTCGTGAACGTTTGACTGCAGTCTGGTTTATGGCAGCACCAATACCCTCTGTGAGAATGCCCCTGTCATGGAGATGTTGTGGAGGCCTGAATAGCTGCTCAATCGCAGGGGGATGATGACAACATGCAGTGAGGACACTCCATAGATCTTCGCATAGTCGTTGAGAATGTCTGACTCCTGTCTGGCCGAGGGCAGCTCACTTCCGCTCCATGATCAGGGTCATCTCAGAGACACAGCCATGAAACTTTAGACTCATCTGATGCTGTGTCCGCCTTCAGCACCTCAGTCCTTCAGGAGCCGGTGCACAGCATCACTGGTCACAGATGCTGGTGAGATGGGAGCCAGTCCCACCTTAAAGGTGCTGAGAACACACAGAGAGAATGAGAAACTCTGTGGTACCTGCCCACTACATTCTGGCAGCAATGACCAGCACCGCCGAGGTGCAGGCATCAGTAATGTTTCCAGGGAGTGTGAGGCTGGACCATCACTTTGGTCTGAAGGCTGCACAGACACAGGGAAGAGGCCCTGGACTGAGACACCTGCCTTTATCTTGTGCAGAAAGGTTTCACATCTGAGTGACAAGAACACTGCTCATCAGAACAAGGAGCTACAGGCAGGGAGACATTCTTAGAAGTTTATTGACAATAGTGAAGAGTGTGTACAAGTGATCAACCCCTGTGTCCAGGCTGTGCAACTACTTTTACTTAACTTTCCTAACCCTGCCACATCTTGGTGCTCCCCGGACATCCACAGCGGAGGTGGAGGCAGCCTGCTGACTGTGACGCCCTGTCTGTGATGACATTGGTGGGCGTTCTCTGGAGGGCTGAGATTTGGAGGGCTCCAGCCTGCTTTCGGGGTCCTGCTGTGCGGCAGTGGCACCTCCTCGGCCTGTGAAGCTGGAGCTGCAGAGGTCACAGGAAGAGGGCTGGTCACTCCCAGAGTCAACTGGGTGGATGGCCCTGGACTGTTCACCTGCTGCTCCTCCTCCCTATGGGTGCCTGAGGGCCCCTGGCTGACTCCGTGAGCGGAAGTGGTAGCTGGAGTGAGATCAAGCTGCCCAACACTCCTCCTGTGTACACATTGTTGGAGACCAACTATGGCATCAGCGATTGTTAAGCCCACGCAGCAGTGCAGGAGTGACGTCCTGGACCAAGGTCTCCATGGCGACCTCCATCCTGCCAGTGTTGACCTCGGTGTGTTGCAATGCCGGCACTATCACCTCGGCCTGAAGGCAAACAGACTCCTCCATCGTGCCAGTGTTGACCTCAGTGCTTTGGCATGCCGACGCTATCATCTCAGCCTGAAGATGGATGGACTCCTCCATCGTGCCTTGCAATCTGAGGAGTGCAGCAGACATCACTTCCTATGTTCCCTAGATTCCCTTTATAGCTCCAGTAATTGTGACATGACCGAGTCCAGAGGCTCATCATTTGACTCGGACTCAGCAATATTCCGGCCTCCAGCAGTCCTCCGAGTGCCAGGGACCTGGGAAGTCCCTGCCTCTGCCTGCTGTGGATCAGACAGTGCGATGTGCTCACCAGATTGTGATCCCAAGGCTACTCTAAAGCTAGGTCCCGCGGAGTTTGTGTCTCTGCGCTGATGGAGGTTGTGGGTGAGCGCTGAGAAGGGACTTCAGGGAGAGTGCCTCCAGATTCCTCTGCAGAGGTTTCTTCAGGACTTGCTTGAAGGCCCTGGGTCATGGACTCTGTCGGCTGTTTGGCAGATGTGCCTGCGGAAGCAAGGGGAGATAATTAGTGCCTGGCAGTGGCCTGTGAAAGAAGCACATCATTCACAGCATGGTTATGTGATAATGTTGCGCTGCTGGATCCTCACTTGGTCAAGCAGCGCTGACCTCACGTCAGCAGAGGACCAGTCCCAGTCATCGCCAGCCAGCTGGATGGCTCTGTTTTCGAATTCTGTCAGAACTCTAATGTCTGGCATCCCTCCACCTGTCTGCGACCTCTCCCTGTTGTTGTGTGCAGCTTGTCCTTCATGGATAGAGATGGAGAAAGTGTAAGCAGGACGCCTGCTGAGCCAGATGATAAGTATGCCTAGTCTGTGTGGGTGGTGAGTGTTACCATGGACTGGATGAGGACAATGATTGTGTCTGTGAAGTAGTGAATGGCGATGTCTCTGGCTCTGGCAGTGAGTGAGGGCCCTGTGGCTGTGTGATGGGTTTGTGAGTGTGTGAGATGGGAGTGATGAAAAGAGTGACTTACCCTGGCGGACTGCAGGTCATTCATCCTTTTGTGGCACTGGGTGACTGCCCTCCTCTGTCAGGGCGTTTGCGCTGATCACTGATGTCACTACTTCCCAAGCTGGGTTGGTGACTTTGCTGCCCATCCTGCAGCCAGAGCGGGGGTAGAGCACATCCCAGCGGCCTCCACGGCATCCAGCAGTTGCTCAAGGGACCCATAAGACCATAAGACATAGAAGCAGAAATTAGGCCATTCTGCCCATCGAGTCTGCTCCGCCATTCAATCATGGCTGATAAGTTTTTCAACCCCATTCTCCTGCCTTCTTCCCATAAAATTTGATCCCCTTACCAATCAAGAACCTATCTATCTCGGTCTTAAATACACTCAATGACCTGGCCTCCACAGCCTTCTGTGGCAATGAATTCCATAGATTCACCACTCTCTGGCTAAAGAAGTTTCACCTCATCTCTGTTCTAAAAGGCCTTCTCTTTACTCTGAGGTTGTGCCCTCGGGTCCTAGTCTCTCCTACTAATGGAAATATCTTTCCCACGTCCACTCTATCCAGGCCTTTCAGTATTCTGTAAGTTTCAATCAGATCCCCCCTCATCCTTCTAAATTCCATTGAGTATAGACCCAGAGTCCTCAAACGTTCCTCATATGTTAAGCCTTTCATTACTGGGATCGTTATCATGAACCTCCTCTGGACCCTCTCCAGGGCCAGAACATCCTTCCTGAGATACGGAGCCCAAAATTGCTCACAATATTCTAAATGTGGTCTGACCAGAGCCTTATAAAGCCGCAGCAGCACATCCCTGCTTTTATATTCTAGTCCTCTCAAAATAAATGCCAACATTGCATTTGCCTTCCTAACTACTGACTCAACCTGCAAGTTAACCTTAAGAGAATCCTGGACTAGGACTCCCAAGTCCTTTTGCACTCCAGATTTCTGAATTCTCTCCCCACTTAGAAAATAGTCTATGCCTCTATTCTTCCTACCAAAGTGCATGACCTCACACTTCTCCATATTATATTCCATCTGCCAATTCTTTGCCCATTCTCTTAAACTGTCCAAATCCTTCTGCAGCCTCCCTGCCTTCTCAATACTACCTGTCCCTCCACCTATCTTTGTATCATGTACAAACTTAGCCAGGATGCCCTCAGTTCCTTCATCTAGATCATTAATGTATAAAGTGAAAAGTTGTGGTCCCAACACTGACCCCTGCGGAACTCCACTAGTCACTGGCCGCCATCCTGAGAAGGACCCCCTTATCCCCACTCTCTGCCTTCTGCCAGACAGCCAATCTTCTATCCATGCTAGTACCTTGCCTCTAACACCATGGGCTCTTATCTTACTGAGCAGCCTCCTGTGCGGCATCTTGTCAATGGCCTTCTGGAAGTCCAAGTAGATAACATCCATTGGCTTTCCTTTGCCTAACCTACTCGTTACCTCCTCAAAGAATTCTAACAGATTTGTCAGGCATGACCTCCCCTTGATGAAACCATGCTGACTATCATGCACTTCCAAGTATTCGGAAATCTCATCCTTAATAATGGACACTAAAATCTTACCAACAACTGAGGTCGGGCTAATCGGCCTGTAATTTCCTGTCTTTTGCCTCACTCCCTTCTTAAACAGGGGGGTTACATTAGCGATTTTCCAGTCCTCTGGGACCCTACCTGACTCCAGTGATTCCTGAAAGATCATCACTAACGCCTCCACTATCTCTTCAGCTATCTCCTTCAGAACTCTGGGGTGTAATCCATCTGGCCCAGGGGATTTATCCACCTTCAGACCTTTCAGTTTTCCTAGCACCTTCTCCTTGGTAATGGCCACCATACTCACCTTTGCCCCCCGACTCTCTTGAACTTTGGGGATGTTACCCATGTCTTCCACTGTGAAGACTGACACAAAGTGCCTATGCAGTTCCTCTGCCATTTCTTTGTTCCCCACTACTACTTCTCCAGCGTCAGTTTCCAGCGGCCCAATGTCCACTTTTGCCTCTCTCTTACCCTTTATAATTCTAAAAAAAAACTCTTGCAATCTTCTTTTATATTACTGGCTAGTTTACCCTCATATTTAATCTTCTCCCTCCTTATTTCTTTTTTAGTTGTCCTCTGTTGGTCTTTGTTGGCTTCCCAATCCCCTGGTTTCCCACTTCTCTTTGCCGCATTGTATGCTTTCTCTTTAGCTTTTATGCTGTCCCTGACTTCCCTTGTCAGCCATGGTTGCCTCGTCCTCCCTTTAGTATGCTTCTTCTTCCAAGGGGTGAATTTTTGCTGTGTCTCCCAAATTACTCCCAGAAACTCCTGCCATTGCTGTTCCACTGTCTTTCCTGCTAGGCTCATCTCCCAGTCAATTCTGGCCAGCTCATGCCTCTGTAGTTGCCTTTATTCAACTGTAATACCGTTACATCTGATTCCAGCTTTTTCCTCTCAAACTGCAGGATAAATTCTATCATATTATGGTCACTTCCTCCTAAGGGTTCCTTCACCTTAAGCTCCCTTATCAAATCTGCCTCATTACACATCACTAAATCTAGAATTGCCTGTTCCCTAGTGGGCTCCACCACAAGCTGCTCCAAAAAGCCATCTTGTAGACATTCTACAAATTCCTTTTCTTAGGATCCACTACCAACCTGATTTTCCCAGTCTACCTGCATATTGAAATCCCCCATGATCACTGTAACCTTGCCTTTCTTACACGCCTTTTCTATCTCCTGGTGTATGTTGTGTCCCACATCCTGACTACTGTTCGGAGGCCTGTACATAACTCCCATTATGGTTTTTTGACCTTTGCGGTTCCTCAACTCTACCCACACGGATTCTGCATCATCTGACCCGCCGTCATTTCTTGTTATCGATTTAATTTCATTCCTTACTAACAAAGCAACCCCACCCCCTCTGCTAACCTATCTTTTCGATAGGATGTATATCCTTGGATATTTAGCTCCCAGTCCTGATCCCCTTGCAGCCATGTCTCTGTGATGCCCACTACACCATACCTGCCAATTTCAATCTGTGCCACAAGCTCATTTACTTTATTTCGTATACTGCGTGCATTCAGATACAACACCTTCAGTCCTGTATTTCCCATCCCCTTTCTCATTGTCGTCCCTTTATCTGATGTGCTTGAAGTTAGATTCCTAGCCCTTTCCAAACACTCTGTCCTATTTTGTGTTCTGGGGACTTTAATAGCCTCTCCTAGGCTCTCCTTTCTTTTCAGTTTTTTCATAATTTTCCATGAAGTTGAATCCACCCCTGCCACATGCTAACCTGCTGCTTTGTTTCCATTAGTCATACTTCTTGGAGTTTTACCCTTCCCTCCACCCCCACTTTCTAGCTTAAAGTCCTGTTGACCACCCTATTTACCCTTTTTGCTAGAACATTGGTCCCAGTTCGGTTCAAGTGGAGACCATCCCAATGGTACATATCCCTCCTGTTCCAATACTGATGCCAGTGCCCCACGAAATGGAACCCCTCTTTCCCGCACCACTCCTTCAGCTACATGTTTACTTCCCTTATTCTCGCGTCCCTGAGCCAATTTGCACGTGGCTCGGGTAGTAATCCAGAGATTATAACCCTTGAGGACCGGTTCTTTAATTTAGTTCCTAGTTCCTGATAATCCTCAAACAGGTCCTCTTTCCTAGTCTTACCTATGTTATTTGTTCCGACGTGGACCACAACAACTGGATCCTTCTCCCTCCCTCTCCAATATCCTTTCAAGCCGGTCAGAGATGTCCCTCACCCTGGCACTGGGCAGGCAACATATCATGTGGGACTCTTGATCCTGCTTACAAAGGATGCTTCCCTTAATTATAGAATCCCCTACAACTACCACTTGTCTTTTTGCTCCCTCCTCTTGAATGGCCTCCTGTGCCATGGTGCCGTGGTCAGCTGGCTCATCCTCCCTACAGCCCTCTTCCTCATCCACACAGGGAGCAAGAACCTCGTATCTGTTGGACAAGGTCAAGAGCTGAGGCACCTCTTTTCCTGAACACAGGATCCCTCTACCTGCCTCACTTGCAGTCACACCCTGCTGACCCTGACCACTGACCGAACTTGAGGTACTTAATCTACCAGATGTGACCGCCTCCTGAAACAAAGCATCCAGGTAACTCTCACGCTCCCAGATGTGCTGCAGCATCCGGAGCTTGGACTCCAGCTCATCAATTCTGAGCCGGAGTTCCTCCAGCAACCAACACTTGCTGCAGATGTGGTCACTGTGGCTCGCAATGGGATCTGCCAGCTCCCACATCATACAGCTACAGCACATCACCTGCCCAGCCATCTCTACTTAGATAATTTATTAATTAGCTTTGCAGTGTTTTTTTTTTCAAATTTGGTGCAGATTTCCTACCAACTAATCCCCATCGTAAGCGGGAGGCTGCAGTCTTTTTTCGTTTGCTAGTGGTGAGCTGGTGGCAATGAGCGCCGTGCTAGTGGCTGCCTTTTAAACATGGTGGCCGGCGTGATGTACCAAAGGGTGAATGAGAGCCTGCCCACCATGGAAATGGTGTGTTTTTAACGAAGCGGGCTCGTGAAAACCTGCCATTTTCATCGGTGGATAGGACTACATTTTAGCCGCCCGCTACCACACTTAGTGTAAATCTGGGAAAAATCTGCCCTTGGAGAGCCAGTGCAGACCTGATGGGCCCAACGGCCTCCTTTTGTGCCGTTAAGATTTCGAGAGTCTGAGTTGCGAATGGTGCTGAACATTGTGCAATCATCAGCGAACATCCCCACTTCTCATCTTATGATGGAAGGTCATTGATGAAGCAGCTGAAGATGGTTGGGCCAAGGACATTACCCTAAAAAACTCCTGGAGCAATGTTCTGGAGCTGAGATGACTGACCTCCAGTCCTTTGTGTTAGGTAGGACTCCAACCAGCGGGGAGTTTTCTCCCTGATTCCCATTGACTCCAGTTTTGCTAGGGCTCCTCGATGCCACACTCTGTCAGATGAACACTTCAGGAGTTCAGCTCTTTTGTCCATGTTTGAAACAAGGTTGTAATGAGGTCAGGAGCTGAGCGGCCCTGGTGGAACCCAAACTGGGCGTCAGTGAGCAGGTTATTGCTAAGCAAGTGCCGCTTGATAGCACTGCTGATGACCCCTTCCATTACTTTATTGATGATTGGGAGTGGACTGATGGGGCGGTAATTGGCTGTGTTGGATTTGTCCTGCTTTTTGTGTACAGGACATACCTGGGCAATTTTCCACATAGCCAGGTTGATACCAGTGTTGTAGCTCTACTGGAACAGCTTGGCTAGGGGCCCAGCATGTTCTGGAGCACAAGTCTTCAGTACTATTGCCAAAATATTGCCAGGGCTCATAGCCTTTGCACTATCCAGTACCTTCAGCCATCTCTTGATACCATGTGGAGTGAATTGAATTGGCTGAAGACTGGCATCTGTGATGCTGGGGACCTCTGGAGGATCATCCACTTGGCACTTCTGGCTGAAGATTGTAGCAAATGCTTTAGCCTTATCTTTTGCACTGATGCGCTGGGCTCCCCCATCATTGAGGATGAGGATATCTATGCAGCCTCATCCTCCAGTGAGTTGTTTAATTGTCCACCACTAGATCCTAGTCACCAGTTCGTTGGATCCTGTTCATACGCTTATTGTAAGTTGTAGCCGATTTGGTACTAAAAATAGTGTTGAGTAGCAGACACTTCATTATTTACAAAGGTACTCAGCAGCAGCTAAACATGTGTTTACACTTCAGATTCTATCTCTACATCACTCCAACTCCTAACTACTGACTATGGATTACTAACCACCAAGGTAGCCCACGCTACTCTGCTACTGGATACTAAGATCATGTGATCTATTATAATAACATTCTTTTTAAAGGTATATTACACATCAGATTACCACAACCTCCCCCTTTACTCAGAAATACATTTTACATTTACAATTACAATCTTCTCAAAATAACAAGATATTTATACTGATAAGTAATTTACAAATTCAGTCTTTCTGAGGGTTTCCTTATGTGTGTAGAGCTTTTCAGCTCTACAACTTCAGATGTCTTGTCAGGAACCTCCTTTTCTGGAGTTGTCTGAACATCAGGTGCTTTGGTGGGCTCCTGCAGATCTGTATCCTCCACTCTTGAAGGAACATCAGGCACTTCAGACTCATCTGTACTGGGTTGAGTTCTCTCAACAGGATACGCTGGCCTGGTCATGAACACGGGTGGAATCATTTCTTGGTGCATTGCTTCTCTCTTCCTTAGATGATCCACATATCTCCGTACCTCCGTATGATTTGGCCTTTCACCTCCACATGGTAAAATAGAGGTCCAGTCACTGCATTTATTTCACCTTGTGACCACTTTGGTTCTTCACATATACCGTCTCTCCAACGGTAAATTTCCTCTCACTACAATGCCAGTCATGTTTAGTTTTCTGACTTTCCTGACTCCTTTCCACCTTCCCCCCTAAATTTGGCATTATTAAGCTCAATCTCATCCTGAGATGGCATTTCATCAATAATTTTGCAGGTGTGACACCTGTTGTTGTATGAGGGGTGGTCCTATAATGAAAAAAAAGTATGCCAGCTTGGTTGTTAAGGAATCTCCAGTTAATTTCCTCACGCCAGCCTTGAATGTTTGAACCGCCCTTTCAGCCAGTCCTTTTGAGGAAGGATGGTACGGTGAAGTTTTTACATGAGCGATACCATTGAGGCTGATAAACCACCGAAACTCAGCACTTGTAAATGCCGTGTCTTTATAAGAAATGACTACTTCTGGTAGCCTGTTAATGGCAAAACTTTGACTTAACTTCTCAATTGTAGCAGTCCACGTCGGTGATTTCATCTCAAATATGTCCATCCATTTTAAGTGGGCATCGACAATGAGCAGAAACATTGTTCCCATGAAAGGCCCAACATAGTCAATGTGTAACCACACTCAGGTCATCCCGGCCGTTCCCAAGGGTGTAATGGAGCTGCTGAAAGTAACTTTGCAATTGCTGAGATTGCACACAATTCTTCACTAAACTCTCTATTTCACCATCCATCCCAGGCCACCATTGATATCTACGAGCTTTGGTCTTCATTCGGGATATTCCTGGATGTGCGCTATATTAGCAATGGCTCGTTACCCTTTGGAGGTACAATCACTTGTGTTCCCTACAGTAAGATGCCATCCTGGCTGGTTATTTCATGTCTTCTGTTAAAGTACAGTTTCATTTCGTCAGATACAGGCTCTTGTGACCAACATAGCAAGTACTTGTTCTTGTACTTGACTGGGTCCCTACTTCTCCAGTCTCTGATCCATCAAGCACATACTGGTGATGAATCTAAGAAATGTAATAACAAAATAAATTCTTGTGGAACTGGAACTTCCACATCCTTTTCTTGTAAAGGCAAGCGACTAAGTGCATCGGTGTTTGCAATTTGACTGCCAGGCCTATGCATGAAAGTGTACTCGTATGCTGCCAGGATTAAAGCTTTATTTGTGTTTCCATGTCTTCTTTCTATGTGCCATCTTCTTCCTTCCAGCACTGACTTTAATCTCGGCCTTCTTTTCATTTTCAATATTGGCCTGACTAATACCAGATGTAAACTCGACTTGAGTGAACTCAGTGGTTGAGTCTCCCAGAATTTCATCATCTGCTTCTCAGAGAATTCTGCGACTTTTGCCTCCAAAGCCTCTTTGGCTTCACATAGCTGATTCTTCAGCTCTTCCGTCTCTTCCTTTTTTATTTATTTGCTGCCTCCTGGAAAATTAAGCATTGTTATGTTTTCTCTGCCAACTCATCCTTCATTTTGCTCAGAGCAGTACTGAAATCTTTCCGTTCCTTCTTGTACTTTTCCAGTGGTACAAACTTTGACCTGAGGGAATCTTTAGTGTGTGAAGTTCTTTCAGCAGGTTTTCTTTCTCCTTTTGGAATTTGCTCACCTCGTCTCAAACTCTGTCCTTAAGCATGGTTTCTTCGAGTTTCTATTATGTTTTGGCTCAAGACAGCCTGCAGTTTTTCAGGTTTTTGAGTCTTTACACACTCCTTTTCCAAATCAGAAACGCTTCCTGCCTCCTTTTGGAATCTCAGTTGTCCCTCAAGGTTGATTTCACTTAGCCAGTTTTACCCCAGAAGGCTTGGTCCTCTGCCTCTCCACATCAACATTGGTAGCTTTACCGATTGGCTCCCATAATGAACAGTTACACTACTTACACAAAAACAGAAAATGCTGGAAAAACTCAGCAGGTCTGACAGCATCTGTGAAGAGGGAAACAGAGTTAATGTTTCGAGTCCGTATGACCCTTCTCCAGAGCTGAAGAGAAGTGGAAATCTGATTAAATTTATACTGTTTAAGGGGGAGGGGGCCGGTGGAGCTCTCTCCACAGATGCTGTTAGACCTGCTGAGTTTTTCCAGTGTTTTCTGTTTTTGTTTCACATTTCCAGCATCTGCAGTATTTTTCTTTTATCTTAGTGCTTAATTCACTGCCACTATTTTCCAGGAAGGCCTACCCTGAAGAAGTACTGCTCTTCTCTCTGACAGGATTTCCGTTTGTCCCTTTTGTCCTGTTCACCTTCATTACTTTCCATTTCCCTCCTGGTGTTTGACAAGGTGTTTACTAAAAATTGCTTTTCCAGCCATATTTCCTTCCTCAGTGACTGTCTCCGTCTCCGACTTACCCCACATCGATTCCAACTGAAGTTCCAACCCTCATGTTTTGAATCTACCTAGGATTACAGGTATCTCTGGAACATATAACAGGAGGACTGCCGTTCTCGCCGCATCCTGAGATCCACACTCAGTGCCATGTGCCGCCATATGAATACACTCGACCCCTCCCTCCAGCAGCACCTACTCACCCTATCTAAAAGCTGTCCTTGCTCCCAGTTCCATTTTATTCTTCGTCTCATCAGATGCCTTAACATGAAACTTTGTCTCTTTCTTTCTTTCAGGTGCTAAGGAATGCAACTTATTGATACCAATGCCCATCCAGGACCCTACACCCATTCCTGTCCCTCTGACCCCATCCCATCTTCTAATCCCAGCCCCGGCTGTGTATTCACCATACCCCCTGACCTTCCCCTTTCTGATGGTGAATGTTCTGTACTCAGCAAAGGACTCAGTTTCATACCCTTACACCCTCACCTCAATGAATTCTGGGCTCAGCACGATGCTGAACTCTTCTTCTGCCGCCTTCGTCTCTGTGCTCACTTCTTTGGGCAGGAGTTCTCTCCCTGTTCAATGGATCCTTTCACCCACCTCCACCTGGACACCTCCCTCTGGCCTCTTACCTGCTCTTGATCTTTTCATTGAGAACTGTCGGCGTGACATTGGCTATCTCAATTTCTCTGACCCTCTCACCCACTCTAACCTGTCTTCTTCTGAATTTGCCGCATTCCGTTCTTTCAGGTCCAATCCTGACTTTGTTATCAAACCTGCAGACAAGGGTGGTTCTGTTGTTGTCTGGCGCATTGACCTCTACCTCGCAGAGGCTGAGCGCCAACTCTCAGGCACTTCCTCCTACCTCCCCCTGGACCATGACCCCACCACTGAACATCAAGCCATTGTTTCCAGGACTGTCATTGACCTCATCTCCCCTGGAGGTCTTCCCTCCACAGCTTCCATAGTCTCTCAACCTTGAACAGCCTGCTTCTAAATCCTCCCCAAAATCCACAAACAGGACTGGCCCGGTAGACCGATCGTGTCAGCCTGTTCCTACCCCACGGAACTCATTTCTTCCTATCTTGACTCCATTCTCTCTCATCTTCTCCAGTCTCTTCCCACCTACATTCACAATTCCTCTGGTGCCCTACGTCATTTCAACAATTTCCAGTTCCCTGGCCCTAACCGCCTCCTCTTCACACCATGGATGTCCTCTCCCTCTACACCACCATCCCCCACCAGGATGGTCTGAGGGCTCTCCGCTTCTTCCTTGAACAGAGGCCCGAACAATCCCCATCCACCACCGCTCTCCTCCATCTGGCTGAACTTTTTCTCTCACTGAAGAATTTCTTTTTAAAGTTGTCTCACTTCCTCCAAATAAAAGATGTGGCTATGGGCACCTGCATGGGCCCCAGTTATGCCTGTCTCATTATTGGGTATTTGGAACACTCCTTGTTCCAGCCCGACTCAGGCCCCCTCCCACAACTCTTTTTTCGGCACATTAATGACTGTTTTGGTGCCACTTTACGCCCTCGTCTTGACCTGGAAAAATTTATCAATTTTGCTTCCAATTTCCAACCTTCCATCATTTTCACATGGTTCATCTCTGACACTTCCCTTCCCTTCCTTGACCTCTCTGTCTCCATTTTTCCCTCTTGTTGGTTCCCTCACCACCTGCTGCAGACCCAGACTAGCAGCTATGTCCTTTAGGATTTGGCCTGCTTGGTCAGTAGTGGTGCTACTGAGCCACTCTTGGTGACGGACATTGAAGTCAGTTCAGCTGTCCAATTTCATTCCTTTTTTGAGAATTTGTAGCGGTTTGATACAATTGAGAGGTTTGCTAGGCCATTTTAGAGGGGATTTAAGAGTCAACCACATTGCTGTGGGTCTGGAGTCACATATAGGCCAAACTAGGCAATGACACTCCCCCCTTCCCCTCCACCCTCCATTTACCCCTTCCCCTCCCCCCCAACCCCCTCCCCCTCTTGCCCCCTCCCCTTCTTCCCCCCGCTTCTTCCCCCTTCCTTCCCCCAACCCCCTCTTCCCCCTCCCCTTCCTAACCCCCGCGCCCTCTTCTTCTCCCCTCCTCCCTCCACCTTCCCTTCCCCTCCCCACTTCCCTTCACCTCCTTCCCCTCCATTTCCCCATTCCCCTCCCATTCCCTCTTCCCCCTCTTTCCCCCTTCCTTCCTCCCTCCCCTTTCCCCTCTCCCCCTCCTCCTTCCCTTTCTCCCCCGCCTTCCCTTTCCCCTTCCCTACTCTCCCCCTGCTCCCTTTCCCCCTTCCCTTCCCCCTTCCCTTCCCCCTCCCCCTTCCCTTCCCCCTCCCCCTTCCCTTCTCCCCTCCCCTTCCCTCCTCCCCTTCCCCTTCCTTTCCTTCCCCCTTCCCTTCCCCCCTCCCCCTCTTCCCTACCCCCTCCCCCCTTCCCCCCTCCCTTCCCCCCTCTCCCTCCCCCCTTCCCCTCTCCACCTTCCCCACCTTCCCCCTCCCCCACCCTTCCCTCCTCCCCTTCCCCACCCTTCCCTCCTCCCCTTCCCCACCCTTCCCTCCCCCTCTCACCCCCTCCCCTTCCCCTCTCCCCACCACTCTCACCCCCTCCCCTTCCCCTCTCCCCACCTCCCCTTCCCCTCTCCCCACCTCCCCTTCCCCTCTCACCCCCTCCCCTTCCCCTCTCCCCACCTCCCCTTCCCCTCTCACCCCCTCCCCTTCCCCTCTCCCCACCTCCCCTTCCCCTCTCCCCACCACTCCCACCCTTTCCCCTCTCCCCCACCTCTCCCTCCTTCCTTCCTTCCCCCACCTCTCCCTCCCTCCTTCCTTCCCCCACCTCTCCCTCCCTCCTTCCTTCCCCCACCTCTCCCTCCCTCCTTCCTTCCCCCACCTCTCCCTCCCTCCTTCCTTCCCCCACCTCTCCCTCCCTCCTTCCTTCCCCCACCTCTCCCTCCCTCCTTCCTTCCCCCACCTCTCCCTCCCTCCTTCCTTCCTTCCCCCACCTCTCCCTCCCTCTTTCCTTCCTTCCCCCACCTCTCCCTCCCTCCTTCCTTCCTTCCCCCACCTCTCCCTCCCTCCTTCCTTCCTTCCCCCACCTCTCCTCCCTCCTTCCCCCACCTCTCCCTCCCTCCTTCCTTCCTTCCCCCACCTCTCCCTCCCTCCTTCCTTCCTTCCCCCACCTCTCCCTCCCTCCTTCCTTCCTTCCCCCACCTCTCCCTCCCTCCTTCCTTCCTTCCCCCACCTCTCCCTCCCTCCTTCCTTCCTTCCCCCACCTCTCCCTCCCTCCTTCCTTCCTTCCCCCACCTCTCCCTCCCTCCTTCCTTCCTTCCCCCACCTCTCCCTCCCTCCTTCCTTCCTTCCCCCACCTCTCCCTCCCTCCTTCCTTCCTTCCCCCACCTCTCCCTCCCTCCTTCCTTCCTTCCCCCACCTCTCTCTCCCTCCTTCCTTCCTTCCCCCACCTCTCCCTCCCTCCTTCCTTCCTTCCCCCACCTCTCCCTCCCTCCTTCCTTCCTTCCCCCACCTCTCCCTCCCTCCTCCTTCCTTCCCCCACCTCTCCTCCCTCCCTCCTTCCTTCCCCCACCTCTCCCTCCCTCCCTCCTTCCTTCCCCCACCTCTCCCTCCCTCCTTCCTTCCCCCACCTCTCCTCCCTCCCTCCTTCCTTCCCCCACCTCTCCCTCCCTCCTTCCTTCCTTCCCCACCTCTCCCTCCCTCCTTCCTTCCTTCCCCCACCTCTCCCTCCCTCCTTCCTTCCCCCACCTCTCCCTCCCTCCTTCCTTCCTTCCCCCACCTCTCCCTCCCTCCTTCCTTCCTTCCCCCACCTCTCCCTCCCTCCTTCCTTCCTTCCCCCACCTCTCCCTCCCTCCTTCCTTCCTTCCCCCACCTCTCCCTCCCTCCTTCCCCCACCTCTCCCTCCCTCCTTCCCCCACCTCTCCCTCCCTCCTTCCCCCACCTCTCCCTCCCTCCTTCCCCCACCTCTCCCTCCCTCCTTCCTTCCTTCCCCCACCTCTCCCTCCCTCCTTCCTTCCTTCCCCCACCTCTCCCTCCCTCCTTCCTTCCTTCCCCCACCTCTCCCTCCCTCCCTCCTTCCTTCCCCCACCTCTCCCTCCCTCCCTCCTTCCTTCCCCCACCTCTCCCTCCCTCCCTCCTTCCTTCCCCCACCTCTCCCTCCCTCCCTCCTTCCTTCCCCCACCTCTCCCTCCCTCCCTCCTTCCTTCCCCCACCTCTCCCTCCCTCCCTCCTTCCCCCACCTCTCCCTCCCTCCTTCCTTCCCCCACCTCTCCCTCCCTCCTTCCTTCCCCCACCTCTCCCTCCCTCCTTCCTTCCCCCACCTCTCCCTCCCTCCTTCCTATCCCCCACCTCTCCCTCCCTCCTATCCCCCCTCCCCACCTCTCCCTCCCCTCTCTCTCCCCACCCAATCCCTCCCCACTCACCCCATCTCCCCCCTTCCTCCCATCTCTCCCCGTCCCCTTCCCTCCTCCCTCCCCCACTCCCCCCTCTCCCCTTCCCCCTTCACTCCGCCCCCTCGCCTCCTCCTGCACCTCCCCCACCCCCTCCGACGCTCCCGCCCGGGGACGGCGCTTGCGCAGACTCAGCTCGGCTCTGACCAATTAGGACTTAGCGCGGGCGGGGCCGGGCCTTGATCGCGCGCAACGCGCTGACGTCGCTGGAGCCGCCGAGTGAGCGCGGGGCCTGTGTCCGGGAGCGGGAGGGAGCGGCTCTGGTAAGTACGGCAGGCAACATCCTCCACCCCGGGCCTTGGCCGCGCACACAGGCTCAGCCGTCCCCCTGCTCTCTCTCAGAGCCCCGGCCTATCGATGGCTGAAGCTCCCCCTTATCCCATCCCATCTCTGTGAGCGGGAGCCGCTGTGAAGCCACACGCGGCCCCGAGCCCCGGCTCTTTATTCATCAAATCCTCCTCATCTGGCTGCTAAATGAGATTCTGTGTCCGCTATTAGTAATGTTTAAGCTAGTCACAGCACAGATGGGAGGCCTTTCGTCCCATCCTATAGGTACTAGCTCTTTGCTGGATCCTTCCCATTAATCCCAATCTCTGTTCTTTCTCCAGAGTCCTACAGATTTCTCCTCAAATAGATCTTATTGTTAACACCAGACTTGACTATTCCAACACACCCCTGGCTGCTGTCCCACATTCTACCCCCTGCAAAGTTGAGGGTCATTCAGAACTCTGCTGCCCGTGTTTTAACTCAGAGCAAACCCAATTCGTCCATCACCCTGTGTTCGCTTGACCTATATTGGTTTCCAGTCAACTGACATCTCAACTTTCAAAATTCTCATTCTTGTTTTCAAATCCCTCTGTTTCTTTGCCCCTTCCTATCGCTTTTAATCTTATCCAATCCCACAAATTTCTCAGATCTCCATACTCAAATTCTGGTCTCTTGAGCATCTGTTGTTTTAATTGTTCCACCATTGTGCCGCCTGGGCCCTAAGCCCTGGAATTCCCTCTCTAGATCTCTCCACCTCTCTTCCAATATACCGTCTAATTTTTCTTCGTCACAGCACATTGCACTCCTCAGTATGCCTTTGGAAAGCTACTTTTGAACCTGCTCCCTCCATCCTTTCAGGGAGTGCATTTCAGATCATTGTAACTCGCTGTGGAAAAATATTTCACCTTGTATTGACCCAGATTCTTTTGCCCATTACCTTAAGTTTATACTGTTATTATGTTAAAGGTGCAATATAAATATGTTTTCTCTCAACATAACTGACATGTATATATATATATATATATATACACACACACACACATGACTTGACAATTATTCAAATCCTTCCAGTATTTGATACTTTTATAATATCATGTTCGGGTCAACTTGTATTTATACAATGCCATTAATCTTAAGGTTCTTCACATAGGTATAATCAGGCAAAAAAATCTCAACAGCAAATCTGAAGTGCAATGGTTTCCATTGTAGTATATTATATTCATAGATTGCTAAAAGCACAGGAGGAGGTCATTCAGCAAACCATGCCTGTGCTGGCCCTCTGAAGTAGCAATTCACCTAGTGCCAGTCCCTTGCCTTTTCTCCATAGCCGTGCAAGTGAATCTGTTATGAAGGAAGTTTTAATGTTCTTAGAAAAGCCTATTATGATTAGGACAAGGTAACTTTTACTAAGGGGAAATTATGTTTGACAAATTTGTTAGAGTTTTTTGAGCGTGTAATTAGTAGAGTTGGTAAAGGGGAATTAGTAGATGTGGTATACCTGGATTTCCAAACGGCATTTGATAAGATGCAACACAAAAGGATAATAGGCAAAATAAGGGTTCATGGAGTGGGGGTAGTATTTTAACATGGGTAGATGATTGGATAACAGCAGCGTGGAGGCATAAACAAGGCTTTTAGCTGGGAACTAAATATTCAGGGGTATGTGACTTTTCGAAAGGACAGATAGGAAGGAAAGGGCGGGTGGCCGAGTAGCTTTGTTAGTAGGAGATGGAATAAGTACGATAGCAAGAAATGATATTGGATTGGAAGATGTAGAATCGTTATGGGTGGTGGTAAGAAATAACAAGGGGAAGACAACACTGGTGGGAGTAGTCTATAGGCCCCCTGACAGTAGCTGTACTGTAGGACAGAGAATATGTCAAGAGATAATGAGGGCATGTAAAAAAGGCAGCATATTAATCATAGATTACTTTAATCTTCATGTAGATTGGGAAAATCAAATTGGCAGAGGTAGACACGAGCAATAATTCATAGAGAGTATTTGGGACAGTTTCTTAGAACAATATGTTGGGAATCCAATCAGGGATCAGGCTATTTTGGATCTGGTAATGTATAATGAGGCAGGTTTAATAAATGACCTCAGAGTAAAGGATCCCCTAGGAAACAGTGACCATAATATGGTGGAATTCAGCATCCAGTTTGAGAGTGAGAAACTTGGGTCAGAAACAACTATGCTAAACTTAAATAAGGATGATTACAATGGAATGAGGGCAGAGTTGGCTGAAGTGGACTGGGAAAGCAGTTTACCAGAAAAGACGGCTGATGAACAATGGCAGATGTTTAAGAAAATAGCTAATGACTCTCGACAAAGATATATCCCAGTGAGGAAGAATGATTCAAGGAAGGGGATAAACCAACCATGGTTAATCAAAAAAGTTAAGGACAGTATCAAATTGAAAGAAAAAACATACAATGTGGCAAAGATTAGTGGTAGGCCAGTGAATTGAGAAAGTTTTAAAAACAAACAAAGGATGACCAAAAAATAATGAGGGAGAAAATAAACTTTGAAGGTGAACTAGCAAGTAATATAAACACAGACAGTAAGAGCTTCTTTACATATACAAAAAGGGAGAGGCCAAAGTGAACATGGGCCCCCGAGAGAATGAAGCTGTGGAAATAATGGGGAACCAGGAAACGGCAGAGGAGTTGAATAAATACGTTGCTTCAGTCTTCACGATAGAAGATGCTAATAGCATTCCAAAAATACTAAATAATCAAGGGGCAAAAGTGGGGGGCGGGTGGGGGGGAATAAATACAATAACTGTCACTAGAGAAAAAGTACTTGGGAAACTAATGGGGCTAAAGGCCGATAAGTCCGCTGGACCTGATGGGTTGCATCCTAGGATATTGAAGGAAGTAGCTACAGAGATAGTGGATACACTGGTGGTAATCTTCCAAGAATCCTTAAGATTCTGGAAAAGTTCCAGAGGATAGGAGAGCGGCCAATGTAACACCCTTATTCAAAAAGGGAGGGAGACAAAAAACAGGTAACTGTCGGCCAGTTAGCTTAACATTCGTCATTGGGAAAATGTTAGAGTCTACTATAAAGCATGTAATAGCAGAGCGTTTAGGAACACATAATCTAATCAAGCAGAGTCAGCATGGCTTCATGCCCAACAAATTTATTAGAATTCTTTGAGGAGGTAATGAGCAGGATAGCTAAAGAGTAGTCAATCTGTGGAATTGTTTACTGCTGTGGGCTATAGAGGCTGGGTTGTTAAGTATATTCAAGGCTGAGATAGATTCTTAATCAGTAAGGAAATCAAGGGTTCTAGAGAAAAGGCAGGAAAATGGAGTTGAAGATTATCAGATCAGTCATGATCTCACTGAATGGCGAAGCAGACTCGATGGGCTGAATGGCCTACTTCTCCTATGTCTTGTGGTCTTATGGTAGGCAGCGAATAGTGGAGTACCACAAAGATCAGTGCAGGAGCCTCAGCTACTTACAATCTATATTAATGACTTAGATGAAGAGACAGAGAGTAATGTATTTATGTTTGCTGATGGTACCAAGCTAGATGGGAGGGTAAGATGTAGGAAGGACACAGAGGGGCTACAAAGAGAAATAGACAGGTTAAGTAAACGGGCAACAAGATGACTGATGGAACATAATGTAGCGAAGTGTGAAGTTATTCACTGGTGTTAAGAATAGAAACAATATTTTTTAAAAGGTGTAATACTAGTGTTGATGTTCAAAGAGACTTGGGTGTGCTTGTACAAGGAACACAAAGTTAGCTTGCAGGTGCAGCAAGCAATTAGGAAGGAAATGGCATGTTGGCCTTTATTGCAAGGGGATTGGAGTACAGGAATAAAGAAGTCTTACTACAGTTGTACAGGGTTTTGGTGAGACACACATCTATAATACTGTGTGCAGTTTTGGTCTCCACATTTAAGAAAGGATCGTAAATAGCTGAGGCCCCAGCACAGATCCTTGTGGCACTCCATTATTCATTTGGAGGCAATACAACGAAGGTTCACTAAATTGGTCACTGGGATGAGTGGGTTATCCTATGAGAGACTGAGTAAATTGGGTCTATATTCTCTGGAGTTCAGAAGAATGAGAGGTGATCTCTTTGAAACCTACCAAATTCTGAAGGGCATTGACAGGGTAGATGCTGAGAGATTGTTTCTGCTGCTCAGGGAATCTAAAACTCAGGGGCACAGCTTCAGGATAAGAGACCGATCATTTAGGACTGCGATGAGAGATTTCTTCATTCAAAGGGTTGAGTGTCTTTGGAATTCTCTATCCCAGAGGGTTGTGGATGCTCCATCATTGCATACATTTAAGGCTGGTATAGACAGATTTTTGGTCTCGGAGAATTAAGAGATATGGGGAGCAGGCAAGAAAATGGAGTTGAAGACCAAGATCGGCCAGAACGGCACAGCAGGCTCGATGGGCCATATGATCTATTCCTACTCCTATTTCTTAATTTCTTATTCTTCCTTTTCAGATAAGGATCCAATTCCCCTTTGAAAGCTTCAATTGACCTTGCCTCCACCACACTTTCAGGCAGTACATTCCAGATCCTAACCATTCTGTGTAGAAAAACATCTTCCTCGTGTTACATTGTTTCTTTTGCAAATTATCTTATATCTGTGTCCTCTGGTTCTCAACCCTTTCACCATTGGGAAAAATTTCTCCCTCTCTATTCTGTTCAGGCCCCTCATGATTTTGAATACCTCTATAAAACCTCCTCCAAGGAGAATAGGCCCAAGCTCTCCAATCTAACTATGTAACAGAAATTCCTCACCCCTGGAACTGTTCTCATGAATCTTAGCTGCACCCTTTCTAATGCCTTCATATGGAAGTGGACACAATACTCCAGTTGAGGCCAAACCAGTATTTTATACAGGTTGAGCATAACTTCCTTGCTTTTGAACACAAGGCTTATATTGATAAAGCTCAGGATGTCATATGGAGGAGATGAGAGGAGTGTGGAAAGTGGGGGGATGAAATCAAAAAGGAAATTAGGAAAGCAAAGAGGGGGCATGAAAGAATATTGGCAAATAAAATCAAGAACCCAAAGATGTTTTATCAATACATTGAAAGTAAGAGGATAACTAAGAAAAGAGTAGGACCCATAAAAGACTAAAAACGTAACCTATGTGTGGGCGCAGAGGATGTGGGTATGGTTCTTAATGAACACTTTACATCTGTCTTCACAAGAAAGGGGGGACAAAGCAGGCATTGTAGTTAAGGAGGAAGGATGTGAAGTATTGGATGTGATAAACCTAGGGAGAGAGGAACCTTTAAGTGGATTAATATCGTTGAAAGTGGATAAATCACCAGGATAAATCATCAGATAAAATGTACCCCAGGCTGTTAAAAGGAGCCAGGGAGGAAATAGCGTATTCTCTGATCATCATTTTCCAATCCTCACTGGATACGGGTGAGGTGCCGGAGGATTGGTGATCTGCTAATGTTGTACCTTTGTTTAAAAAGGGAGTGAGGGACAGACTGAAAAATTACAGGCCAGTCACTCTGACCTCGGGAGTTAGCAAATTATTGGAATCCATTCTGAGGGACAGGATAAACTGTCACTTAGAAAGACATGGATTAATCAAGAACAATCAGCATCGATTTGTGACAGGGAGGCCGTGTCTGAGTAATTTGAATTTTCATGTTTTTTTTATTCCTGTTTCACTTACCCCTCCATCTCAGGGTCACATAAGCCCAATAAGATATAGGAGTAGAAGTAGACCATTCAGCCCATCGAGTCTGCTCCACCATTCAGTGAGATCATGGCTGATCTGATAATCCTCAACTCCACTTTCCTGCCTTTTCCCCATAAGCCTTGATTCCCTTACTGATTAAAAATCTGTCTATCTCAGCCTTGAATATATTTAATGACCCAGCCTTTTCAACCCTCTACGGGAAAGAATTCCACAGATTGACTACCCTCTGAGAGAAGAAATTCCTCCTCATCTCTGTTTTAAATGGGTGCCCCCTTACTCTGAGATTATGCCCTCTGGTCCTAGACTCTCCCACAAGAGGAAACAACCTCTCGGCATCTAACCTGTCAAGCCCCCGAAGAATCTTATATGTTTCAATAAGGTTGCCTCTCATTCTTCCAAACTCCAATGAGTACAGGCCCGACCTATTCAACCTCTCCTCATAAAATCTCTCCATCCCCTGGATCACCCTAGTGTACCTTCTCTGGACTGCCTCCATTGCCAGTATATCTTCCCTTAGATAAGGGGACCAAAACTGTTTCACAGTATTCTAGGTGTGGTCTAACTAGTGCTTTGTATAGTTTTAGCAAGACTTCCCTATTTTTATACTCCATACCCTTTGAAATAAAGACCAACTTTCCATTTGCCTTTCCTGTTACCTGCTGAACTTGTATGCTAACTTTTTTGGATTCATGCACAAGGATCCCAGCTTTCTGCAGTCTTTCGCCATTTAAACAATATTCAGCTCCACTATTTTCTGCTAAAGTGCATAACCTCACACTTTCACACATTATATTCCATCCACCGCATTTTTGCCTACTCACTTAACCTGTCTATATCCCTCTGTAGACTCTTTGTGTCCATCCTCACCACTTGCCTTCCCACCTATTTTTGTATCATCCACAAACTTGGCAATAGTACATTCATTTCCCTCATCAAAGTCATTAATATATATTGTAAATAATTGTGACCCATACAGATTGATCCCTGTGGCACTCCACTAGTTCATGATACCATCTTGAAAATGCGTTTTTATATTACTTGCTAGTTTACCCTCAAAGTTTATTTTCTCCCTCTTTATTATTTTTTTGGTCACCTTCTGTTGGTTTTTAAAGCTTTCCCAATCCTCTGGTTTACCACTAATCTATGCCACATTGTATGCTTTTTCTTTCACTTTGATACTATCCTTAACTTCCTTGGTTGGTTAACCATGGTTGGTTTATCCACCTCCTATAATCCTCTTTCCTCGCTGGGGTGTATCTTTGTTGTGGGTCATGAACTATTTTCATAAACGTCTGCCATTGTTCATTAACCGTCTTTTCTGCTAAACTCCTTTCCCAGTCCACTCCAGCCAACTCTGACCTCATTTCTTTGTAATTACCCTTATTTAAGTATTGCACAGATGTTTCCGACCTAAGTTTCTTACTCTCAAACTGAATGCTAAATTCTACCATGTTATGGTCACTGCTGCTTGGGGGATCTTTTACTCTGAGATCATTTATTAAACCTGCCTTGTTACACGTTACCAGATCCAGAATAGCCTGAACCCTGGTTAGGTGCACAACATATTGTTGTAGGAAACTGCCCCAAATACACTCTATGAATTCTTGCTCGTGGCTACTCCTATCAATTTGATTTTCCCAATCTACGTGGAGATTAAAGTCACCCATGATTAATATACTGCCTTTTATACATGCTTTATTTCCTGCTTTACTCTCTGTGTGACAGCATAGCTACTGTTAGGGGGCCTATAGATTACTCCCACCAGCATCTTCTTCCCCTTGTTATTGCTTACCTTTGTCCATATGGATTCCACATCTTCTGACCCAAGGTCCTTTCTTGCTATTGCACTTATTCCATCTTGTAATAACAAAGCTACCCCACCACCCTTTCCTTTCTGCCTGATTTCGAAAAGCCACGTACCCTTGATTATTTAGTTCCCAGCTTTGATCTCCTTGTAACCATGTCTCTGTAATGGCTATAAGATCATACCCATTAATCTCTATTTGCCACCTGTCACTGGATTCATTGCTGTGCGTCCAGAGTGCTGACCCATGTTCAGCTATTGATACATTCTGCTCTTATCTTTCAGTACCTTCTTTAGCCTTCACCACTACCGTTAACGCTCCCTTTGTCTTGTGTCTGTGACATCTTTGTCAATCTCTCCTTTGCCCCCAGCTATCACTGGATTTCTGTCCAGCTTTACCTGCTCCACCCCCTTAAACAGTATAAATTTTATCACATTTCTACTTCTCTTTAGCTTTGAAGAAGAGTCATACAGACTTGAAACGTTAACTCTGTTTCTCTCTCCATGGGTACTGCCAGCCCTGCTAAGTTTCTCCAATATTTTTCGTTTTTATTTCAGATTTCAAGTATCCACAGTATTTTGCTTTTATCTAATTGCTGATAATGTGCTCATGTGACTAGAAGGTTGTTTTCAGTGGGGTTCTGCAGCACTCTGTACTAGGTCCCGTGCTTTTTGTGGTATATATTAATGATTTGGAAGATAATGTAGGGGGAACGGTCAAGAGGTTTGCAGATCACAATAATTGGCTGCATCGTTGATAGCAGGAGGATAGCTCCAGACTGCAGGAAGATATCAATGAACTGGTCACATGGGCAGAAAAGTGGGAAATGGAATTCAACTCAGAAGTGTGAGGTGATGCATTTGGAAAGGTCAGACAAGGCAAAGGATTACACAATAGATGTGAGGATACTGAGCGGTGTAGAGGAAGTGGGGGACCTTGGAGTGATTGTCCACAGATCCCTGAAGGTAGCAGGACAGGTTGATAAAGTGGTTAAGATGGCATATGGAATCCTTTCATTTATTAGCTGAGGTATAGAATATAAGAGCAGGGTGGTTATGCTGGAACTATATAAAGCATTGGTTAGGCCACACCTACTGTGTTTTTTAATCATTCACAGGATGTGTGCTTCGCTGGTTGGGCCAACATTTATTGCCCATCTCCAGTGGCCCTCGAGAAGGTGGTGGTGAGCTGACTTCTTGAACTGCTGCAGTCCATGTTTTTGTAGGTACACCCACAGTGCTGTTAGGAAGGGAGTTCCAGGATTTTGACTCAATGATAGTGAAGGAACAGTGATATATTTCCAAGTCAGGATGGTAAGTGTGCAGTTCTGGTCACCTCATTACAGAAAGGATGTAATCACATTTGAGAGGGTACAGAGGAGACTTACGAGGAAGTTGCCAAGACTGGAAAACTGCAGCTATGAGGAAAGATTGGATAGACTGGGGTTGTTCTTCGAATAGAGGAGACTGAGGGGAGATTTGATTGAGATGTACAAAATTGTGAGGGGCCTGGATAGAATGGATGAGAAGGGCCTGTTTACTTTCACAGAGAGGTCAGTGACTATGGAGCATAGATTTAAAATGATTGGTCGAAGAATTAGAGGTGAGATGAGGAAAAATGTTTCCACCCAGAGGGTTGTGGGGGTCTGGAACTCTGCCTGAAAGAGTAGCAGAAACCCGCAACTCATTTAAAAGGTGTCTGGATATGCACCTCTAGTGCCATAACCTGCAAGGCTACAGACCAAAAGCTGGAAAGTGGGATTAGGCTGGGTGGCTCATTTTTCAACTGACAATGACAGGATGGGCCAAGTGGCCCCTTTCTATGCTGTAAACTTTCCATGATTCTATGCTTTATTTACCACACTCTCAACCTGTCCTGCCACCTTCAATGATTTATGCACTTGTACATTCAAGTCCTTCTGCTCCTGCACCCCTTTAGAATTGTACTCTTTATTTAATCTCGTCTCTGTGTTCTTGCTACCAAAATGCATTACATCACACTGCTAAAAATTTCATCTGCCACTTTTCCGCCTCTTTTGCTAGCCGGTCCATGTCCCTTTGAAGTTCTACACCATCCTCCTCGTGATTGTTTTTGTTTTCTCTTCCTGTGCCTATTGGTGCATGAGGCAGACAAAGCAGGTGTTTCCATCTGTTTCCATAGCTAGTTTTTCCAGGAACAGGTTATTAGCCTCTCGCCAGAGGGTGGTAATTCATTCAAATTAGTCAGACACGACCTTCCCTTAACAAATTCGTGCTGACTGTCCTTGATTAATCTGCCTTTTTAAGTGACAATTTATTCTGTACCCCAAAATTGACTCCAATAATTTGAGTGGTGCCACTCAGCATCAAGAATGGCTGACCAGGAGACTCCTGCTCTTACCGCCTGCCACAGATGTACTGGAAGGGTTTACAGGTTGATAATCTAGCTGTGTTGGCCACCTTATGAACACCCCTTTCCTGGGCATCGTGTCCTGGAGTGGAACTTGAACCTGGAGCTTCTGGCTCAGAGACAGGGACACTATGCACTCTGTCAGAAGACCACTCCCTCATGGTTCATACTTCTTCCAATTTTTGTATCATTTGCAATTTTTGGAACTGTGCCCTGTATAGCACGATCTAGGTCATTAATATATATCAGGAAAAGCAAGGATCCCAACACTGACCCATGGGGGACTCTTCTACAAACCTTTTCCGGCGCAAAAAAAACCAACCATTAACCACTACTCACTGTTTCCTGTCACTCGGCAAATTTCGTATCCATGTTGCTGCTGTCCCTATTATTCTGTAAGCTCTAGTTTTGCTCACAAGCCTGTTGTTCAGCACTTTATCAAATGCCTTAGTTAGTAGTGCTTTGTGAGTCAAGGGTAGCGATGATGGCAGCATCCTGTCTTAGAGCATGATGATTTGCATCATGGTAGTCAACTCTGTACATTGTCTGTTGTAGCTCAGGAGTTCCACACTGACATGGCGTTTGCTGCAGAGGAAAACACTGGGCTTGAGTAAGTGCACGATTCGCTGGCTTCTTTTTCTCTGGACGCACATCTGGGCCAGCTGAGCTTTTTGTTTCTGCTCACCTCTTCCGATGCCCTCCAGCGACTATTTCCCAGCTGTTGGTGCTAGTATCTTCATATCTCAGTTGCAGGTGTCGTTGTAGTAGAGATAATGGAGGCCCAGGAGGTCATGAGCCAGTGGCCAGTTCACCATACAAAAACTCTTTGGGTATATGGATGGACGGCAACCGATGAATGTGACTGAACCAGTGCAGACATTGTTGGCTTGGTGATGTGTGCATGCTGATGCTATAGGACCTCTGAGTTTATGACCTTGTCCTGCCAAGAGATGCTGAGGATACGCCTGAGACTGAAGCTGGAAACTGTTCAGCATGTTATAAGTTGTCCAGGTCTCACCACTGTAGAGGAGTGCACTGAGGACACATGCTTCGTGGACTCTCAGTTTGGTGTTGTCAGTCAAGTTGCTGTTCCACACCCTTTTACTCAGCTTGGACACAACAGCTGCAGCAACATGTTAGGATGTCTTGGTTAGATCAGTGAGAGCAATATGTAAGTTTTCGTGTTAGTGACATTTCCCTTGCAGCTGCTGGACTGAGAAGATGATGTCAACTGTAGATCTTCCAGTTCTGAAACCATGCTGGGATTCGGTGTAATGTGTTCAGCCAAAATCTGCAGCCTGACCAGAGGAATGTGGGCAAATACATTTCCCATGATGCTTAACAAGGAGTTGCCTCAATTGCAACAGCTATCGCTCCAATCATCCTTTTTCTTGTACAGCTCACAACCTTTGCATTATGTACACCCTGGGCACTGCCCCCTCCCTCCATCAGAGACAGAAGTTAGTGCAGATGCTGCATGAGTGGTGGTTTCCTGTGCTTAATGTGTTGAGGTGGTATAGCATCAGCAGTTGGAGCTTTGCTCATGGCAAGCAAGTCAATAGCTTTGCTAAGCTCCTCCAACTTTGCCAAGACGGGCAGACTTTCTCTGGTGTCTCGAGCTTCCTCGGTGACAAGTGTTCTCCCTAGAGTACAACTCAAGGTTGTGTTCCACTCTCTCTCCAACCTCCCTGCCTTTGTTTTCAATGGTGCTGTTTTCTTTGCTGATGCAGCTGTTCCTTTTTGATCCCTTCATCCATGCCTGTAGCATTCCCTGTGTCGAAGGACATCTGGATATTCTGGCAAAGTGTAACCAGTAGTCATTGCACACTGCCTAGCAGTCTGTTAGACTTTACTTTGAGTGGCGCTTTACGCATTCAGAGTCTTCTCACTCAGATCTCTCTTGTAATTAATGAATGCGGACAACTTGGCTTCAATGACTGGCTGTCAACTTTGAATCAACCAGCATTGCTTCCTGCAGTCTGTCCGCAAGAAAAACCCAAACCTCCCTGTCCCTTGCCATTTTAACACTACACCCTGCTCTCTTGCCCACATGTCTGTCCTTGGCTTGCTGCATTGTTCCAGTGAAGCCCAACGCAAACTGGAGGAACAGCACCTCATCTTCTGACTAGGCACTTTACAGCCTTCTGGACTGAATATTGAATTCAACAACTTTAGATCTTGAACTCCATCCTCCATCCCCACCCCCTTTCCGTTTCTTCCCCCTTTTTGTTTTTTCCAATAATTTATATAGATTTTTCTTTTCCCACCTATTTCCATTATTTTAAAATCTTTTATGCCCTGCTAGTCTTTCTACCCCACCCCCACTAGAGCTGTACCTTGAGTGCCCTACCATCCATTCTTAATTAGCACATTCATTTAGATAATATCACCACCTTCAACATCTGTGTTCTTTTGTTCCTTTGTCTGTGACATCTTATGATTATCTGCTCTTATCACTGCTTGCTTGTCCCTACAACCACACCACCCCCACCACTTTTCACTGCACCCCCCACCTTAAACCAGCTTATATTTCACCCCTCTCCTAATATTCACTTAGTTCTGTTGAAGAGTCATGAGGTCTCGAAATGTCAACTCTTTTCTTCTCTGCCGATGCTACCAGACCTGCTGAGTTTTTCCAGGTAATTCTGTTATTGCTTCCTGTATGTTGAGAGTGTGGTATTATAGATGGTGTTTTGAAATATGATCCATTTCACATCTGTGCTTGGTGTGGGAATGCTGGAGACTACCTGTTCAATCAAGTCGAGGACCTGTTGGTTTTTATCTGGGTAGGCAGTATGACTGACATTGATACAAGGGTGGCATTTCTGTTTTGAACGAAAAAGCTTCAAGGGTTGCACCCTAACCCTGATGCACACCAGGCAGTGATCTGTAACATAGTTAGTGCTGCAGTGGCTGCATGTGTTGAGGAGAGTCACATCTGGTAATGGTCAGATCCAGCTGGTGCCAATGCCCTGATCTTGGATGTCTTCAGGACACCTTGTGGCATGGTTTGTTTTGAAAGAAGGTGTTAGCTATGCAAAGCTTGTGGTAGCAGCAAAACTCAAATAGCCTCTGTCTATTCTCTGTTATCTTTCTCAGGCCATGATGTTTGAGCAAGAGGACTATGTCTCCTGGTTTGCACCCGTTCTTGCGTTGAGATATCCTGTCTTAGGAATCCTGCAAAAAATGTCAGGCTCCTGATAGAACTGGTCTTTCACCTCTGTAGCGGAGCATAGCGTTGGAGAATAGATACTCATGAGGTTAACTGGCTGTGTTTAAGTGGAAAGGCAGATGGAGAGAACATGTTCTGAACTATTTTTGGAGGGTTCTATCATCGACAGTAATGAGTTCCTTACCGTGAAGTCTACACCTTGCTCACACCTTTCCCCTGCCAAATGAACGTGTCATGATTTTCTTTCTGTTATCCTTTCTCAGCAAGCCCGGTCTCGTTTGGGGAGGCTATGTCAATGTTCAGCAAGTTCTATGTCAATCACTGCTATCTTGCACACATTATCGAACAGCTGGGCAAAACTTGCGGAGACTCTGGCAGCCTAAAAGTCAGAGTCCCCCTCTCGACCTTCGAATTGAAAGGAATGCAAAGCACTACATTTAGCACTGGCTTGGTTGGCAGAAAGAAGACATATTTAGACATCAAACACTTTTGGGCTCCACTCCAGATATTTTTTCAGGGTATACTCCCTTCAATTCTCCTGGGATATCCACAAGGCAATGGAGCTAATCGCCCATATCTAGGAGTTGGTTCCTGAGTGTCAGGGTGTGTCCACGTGCTTGTGGGCCTGCATGCTGCGTGCCTAAGGGCCAGACCTCCTCCTGGGTTCCCCTGAAACTTTATCTTGGAGCCACGAAGGGCACAGCTTCTGAGTGTTGCCATGAAGAGGCACAGCAGAGGTCTTCATAGAATCACAGAATTGTTACAATGCAGAAAGAGGCCATTTGGCCCATTGTGTCTGCACAAAGAAAATAGCGTTGCTCTAGATTAGCTCTCCAAATGAGCAATTCTCCTAATTCCATTCTTCTTGTAGCCCTGCATGTTCTTCCTTTTTCAAATAACAGTTTAATTCCCTTTTGAATGCTTCAATTGAACGCTCCTCCATGGCACACTCAGGCAGTGCATTCCAGACCTGAAGCACTCGTTGCATGAAAGTTTTTTCTCATTGGTTTTGCTTCTATTGCCAATTATTTTAAATCTGTTTTGATGACTTGTCAAAGGAGAGGCTGTGCATTGACAGGGAGAGACAGACACATTTGGCTCTCTTTTATGCCTTACTGCTAGTCTGCGGTCTTGGCTGAAAATGAGAAGCAAACTAACATACAAAGACAGAAAGCATGCTAACTTGCTTTAACATAACACCAGGTGCATCTTATTGACCTGTTGGACACAAGGGCAATGGTACCTTTGTTGATGGCGATAGTTCTGTTGAATGAGGAAATGAGTGGAAGGTGGTTTTCCTCTAGTGGGACTCACCATATGAGCAGAGTCAATCCAGTTAAATTCTGTGCCTATTTTTATGCCTGATTGCAGGTGGATATTGGCACAAACTACTTGGTATCTTGGCTAAGGTACTGTCTCCTCAAATGGGGAACAGTATGTTCACAACACATGCGTTTTATGGCGACCTGTTTAGTCTGATTTTCTTTAGCTATCCACATGTATATGTGTACATGAATGGCTTTGCACAAGTGGATTTGCAGATGAAACAATGCTAAAAGGTCTAATAGCCAGTGCAAAAAATCCACTGGAGATTGATTAAAATGTTATCTAGTGCCTTAACCTTTCATATGTTTCACACACATTAATCAACTGTTCCACAATGAAGAAATGATTCTCCAATTTTCTCCACACCTGATGTGAAGGCTGTGTCATGGAATCATAGAATTTTACATAATGGAAAGCTTGTGCAATGCTGGTTCTCTGAACATGCTATCTGATTAGTCCTTTTCCCCCAACCATTGATGAATAATTTTTCAAATAATTCTCTATTTGCCTTTTAGAAATGCAAGAATTCTGCTTCCAGTGTTTTTTCTGATACAACCGTCTGTTAAAAGAAAAATGATTTTTACTATGCTTTTGTACAGCCTTTCGAAAATTCACACTATCTATGGCATTTCCTTTATCAAGAAGACTTGCATTTATATACCAGTCTTCACACCTTCAGGATATCTCAAAGTGCTTTTCACTCAATCAATACACTCCATAATTTCCTCAAACTTTTAGGTTTGTTGGATATGCCTTGCTTTTTACAAATCCTTGTTTGTTCATTGTCACCATCGCCTGAGTGGGGCTGTCGGCATCGCTTTGCTTCTCTGGCTTTCTTCAAGCCTTCCTCATTCCATGTCTCAATGGTATCCACCCATTTGATTTTTCTTCTTCTGTTTTTACCCTCAATTTCTCCTTTAATTGTTGCCAGGATAAGGCCATTAGGTCTTCATTTCCAATGTCTGTACTTGGCCATCTCTCTCTCTCTCTAAGTGCACTCAGTAACCCTTTTGATTCAGAACTTTTACTCTTGATCTAACCCCCTCATTTGCCTTTCTGTCCATCAAGCTGCTTCTGAGCAACCTCTGCCATACCCACATTTCAAAAACTTATCCTCTTTCTTCAAAGTCCAACTGTCTCATCCATAAAGTGCACACTAGTGACTGTACTAGATGTCTTTTCAGATTCATGCTGATGCTTTTGGACTTCCAGAAGCTGCTTAAATTGCTGGTCACACCTCTTGCCGTAGCTAATCTAACCTGGATTTCATTATTGGATGTAACTTTGTTTATCATCAAACCAAGATACTTGAATTTGTGCACTGCCTGTATCTCAGTGCTTCTAATCTTGATTTTTCCATTGCCATTTACAGCCATAGCTTTGGTCTTTGCATGTTGCCTGTACTTACTTAACCCAAGATGGGTTATAGTTCCATATATGAACCAGCAGCACTGCCCATGTTTCAGCCTGAGCAGTGATCTGACTTTGAGAGGGCATTGCAATTGAGCCTAATCCTGATGTTCACATGTTCATTGGTAATGATCATTAAGAGGCTCGTACCCATGGTGTCTCCTTTCTGTAATCTCTTCCCAAACTATATTCCACTGAAGTTGAATGTGTGGTTAGAAGGCAAATTGTAATTGTTCATTGCTACCCCAGATGTTGTCAGTTATGTGTGCACACCTGGGTGCGCACTTTGTCACCTTTCTTATTACTATGACTTATTGCAATGTGCTGTTGGGCTTTTATTTTAAGTTAACAATGTTTTTGTTTTCTTCCAGCTGAAAAGAGCTATTTTTTCTATTAGCTACTCTTAAACCAGTGGGTAAGTAATGCTGTTACATTTTATAGGTTAACAATGTGTATTGTAGAGCATGAGTAAGAGCTTTCAATTTTTTATTCATTCATGGGATGTGGGCTTCGCTGGTTGGGCCAGCATTTATTGCCCATCCCTAGTTGCCCTTGAGAAAGTGGTGGTGAGCTGCCTTCTTGAACTGCTGCAGCCCATTTGGTGTGGGTACACCCACAGTGTCGTTAGGGAGGGAGTTCCAGGGTTTTGACCCAGTGACAGTGAAGGAACGGTGCTATATTTCCAAGTCAGGATGATGAGTGACTTAGAGGGGAACTTCCAGGTGTGGTGTTCCCATGTACCTGCTACCTTGTCCTTCTAGATGGTAGTGGTCGTGGGTTTGGAAGGTGCTGTCTAAGAAGCCTTGGTGAATTCCTGCAGTCCATCTTGTAGATTGTGCGTCAGTTGTGGAGGGAGTGAATGTTTGTGGATGTGGTGCCAATCCACCGGTCTGCTTTGTCCTGGACTGTGTCAAGCTTCTTGAGTGTTGTGAGAGCTGCACTCATCTAGGCAAGCGCAGAGTATTCCATCATACTCCTGACTTGTGCATTGTAGATGGTGGAATGGCTTTGGGGAGTCAGGAGGTGAGTTACTCGCTGCAGGACCCCTAGCTTCTGACCTGCTCTTATAGCCACAGTATTTATGTGGCTAATCCAGTTCAATTTCTGGTCAATGGTAACCCCCAGTATGTTGATAGTGGGGGATTCAGTGGTAGTAATTCCGTTGAATGTCAAGGAGCGATGGTTAGATTCTCTGTTGTTGGAGATGGTTTTTGCACGCCACTTGTGTGGCGCGAATGTTACTTGTTACTTGCCACTTGTCAGCCCAATCCTGAATATTGCCCAGGTCTTAGTGCATTTGGACATGAACTGCTTCAGTACCTGAGGAGTTGTGAATGGTCCCTTTGTTCCTCTGAACTTCCTAGTGTCTTGCCGTTCATTGAATACTTCCTTGTCAAATTACTCCTTCCAAAGTGTATCACCTCACACTAAGTTCCATCTGCCACTTATCTGCCCATTTGACCATCTCCTCTATATCTTCCTGTAGCCCAAGACATTCAACCTCACTGTTAACCACCTGGCCAATCTTTGTGTCATCCGCAAACTTACTAATCCTACCCTCCACATAGTCATCTGTCATTTATATAAATGACAAATAATAGGGGACCGAGCACAGATCACTATGGTACACCACTGGACACTGGCTTCCAGTCACTAAAGCATCCTTCTGTCATCACCCTCTGTCTCCTACAACAAAGCCAATTTTGAATCCAACTTATCAAGTTACCCTGTATCCCATGTACATTTGTCTTCTTTGTAAGCCTCCCATGTGGGACCTTGTCAAAGGCTTTGCTGAAATCCATATAAACTACATCAACTGCACTAACTTCATCTACACAGCTGGTCACCTCCTCAAAAAATTCAATCAAATTTGTTAGGTATAAGTTCAATGAATACTGATAATGGTGGTGGGTCTAGATCGCCATGATATAGTGCTACATTGCAGATACATATGACTTCCTTAAGTGGAACATTGATGAATAGGCTAGCAATGTCAAAGAGCACATGCACCCAGCATTGCTATTGATATGCAAGTCCTGTATGACCTTCACAAATGTGAAAGAGTCCTTCACCATGTATGTGGGAAACTTGGTCAAAACTGGTTGTAACAATTTGCTCAACCATTTGGCCAATTTATGTTATGCAGAACTGGTCATAGATAAGATAAGGCATAAAGGGACATCACTTTTGTGTCTTGGGCAGCCGATATGTACGTGGACGTAACGAGCCGTGAGGATGAGCCCTGTCACATATATCACGCGATAGCTCATCACTCTTACATAAGTCCAGCAGCCATGTTTTTTAGTTTACTTTTGAGCAAGGCTGTCCGGTCATGTGCGGCTGGTCCAACGGATATGAATTTGGGCCTGTCATTAAGAATGGCGTGCATTTTGTTGACGCTTGTTGGGGGTGACTTCGCGTCCCTTTGTCAAGTTTACTGATGTGTATGTCCAGGTTGGTCTTAAGGCCTCACAACGCTGTAAGATATTGTGTTGCACGTGAAAGTCAGACAGGTCATTCGGAATCCCGCAATATGCGTCCACTAGATCAGCAAGGCACGTTTTCAAGGATTCAGCGGATGCTGACTTGTGGCTGGATAGTTGGCAGTTGAGGAGTTTGAACTAAGCAAATACCTCTTCCTGTTTGATTTTGGATGAAGGCATACCAAAATAGAAACCATGCGCAAGAACAAACTCCTCGCTTTGAGAGTACATGGTCAGAGAGATTTGTTACGTGTTTAGTGGCATCATTAATTGCGTTGCCAAACTGCTTCCACTTAAGTGAGTTTATGGTGCAGATGTGTTTCAAACTGGTACTGTTTATGGTGCGGTCATCTACTGAAGCAACATAGTGGCATAAATGGATCAAATCGAAAAATGAAAGAAATTTGCACACCTTTGACCAAGCGCAGTGTAAGGCACAATGTAAATTAGCAGCCCTATTACCAATCTGTTCAATTTCATCTCGCATCCTTATATCCTCATCCCTTATATTGGTATTCTTGCGATGAGTGCAAGATGAAAAGTTTTGACGTGTTTCTTTTCAGCATTAATCAAGCTCTTCACTACCAAAAGACTATTTAGAAAGCTAAGAGGAGATTTGATAAGTATTTTAAATCATGAGTCAGTAACAGAGGGCATGTAGTTAAGATGATTGGCCAAAGAACGGAGGCAACAGAGGAAACTTCTTTAATGTTTTGATGAGATGTGGGAGTCACTGTCAAGGCCAGGATTTGTTACCCGCCCTTAAATGTCCTTGAACTGAGTGGCCTTCTAGGCCATTTCAAAGGGCAGTTGAGAGTCAACCACATTACTGTGGGCCTGGAGTCATATGTAAACCAGACTAGGTAAGGTCAACAGATTTCGTTCCCTGAAGGACATTAGTGAACTGGTTTGATCTTTATGACATTTGATGATAGTTTCGTGGTCACCTTGATTGAGACGAGCTTTCAATTCCAGATTTATTAATTCATTGAATTTAAATTCCACCAGCTGCCATGGTTGGGTTTGAACTCATATCCCCACAGCATCATGACCTGGGTCTTTGGATTACTAATCCAGTTTCATTGACTCACCACCATCTCCTCCTGTACATAGGACTTCCCTTATCTATCAAAACTTTAGCTAACAACTTTGAATAAATTCAGTGACCCAGCCTCCACTGTTTTCTGGGGAAGAGAATTCCACAGACTAACGCCCTTCTGAGAAAAAAAATTCTCCTAAGCTCCATCTTAAAAAGGAGACCTCTTATTCTTAAACTGTGTCCCCTAGTTATAGTCTTGTTGTGTGGTGTGACGGAATTAAGTAATGACCTCAGGGTAAAGGTACCCTGAGGTAGCAGTGACCACAATATGATTGAATTCTACATTCAGTATGAAAGGGAGAAGAGTGGGCCTAAGATTAGTATTTTAAACTTAAATAAGGGCAACTATGTGGGCATGAAAGTTGAGCTAGCTGAGGTGAACCGGGATACTCAGCTAGGTGATAGATCAATAGAGAAGCAGTGGCAGACATTTCAGGGGATTTTTTACAGTACTCAGAATAACTATACCCCTACTATAAAGAACAATTCTGAAGGAAGGACCCATCACCTGTGGTTAACTAAAGTTAGGGAAAGCATCAAACTTAAGGAAAAAGCATATAACTGTGCAAAGATATGTGGCAGATCAGATGATTGATCAGAATATAAAGAACGACAGAGAATGACTAAAAGGTTGATCAGGAAAAAGTAATTAGGGTATGAGAGGAAGCTAGCTAGAAATGTAAAAACGGATAACAAGAGTTTTTACAGGCATTTGAACAGGAAAAGAGTAGGTGAGTGAGTATTGGTCCTCCAGAGGGTATCCCAGTACCTTTATCCTGAGGTCATTAATTCCATCACGTCACACAATAAGACTACAACTAGGGTACACAGGTAAGAGGTCTCCTTATTAAGATGGAACTTAGAATTTTTTTTCTCAGAGGGGCTTTAGTCTGTGGAATTCTCTTCCCCAGAAAACAGTGGAGGCTGGGTCACTGAATTTATTCAAAGTTGTTAGCTAAAGCTTTGGTAGACAGGGGAAGTCCTGTGTACAATTGGGAGTTAATAGGAGATAATAAGGAAATGTTGGATAAAATGAACAAATGTTTAGCTTCTGTCTTCACCATAGAGAATACAAAAAACATTCCAGTAATAGCTGTAAATCAGGAGGTGGAAGGGAGAGGGGAACTTGGTGAAATTACAATCACTAGGGAAGCGGTACTGAGCAAATTGATGGAACTGCAGGCTGACAAATCTCCAGGTCCCGATGAACTGCATCCTAGGGTCTTAAAAGAGGTGGCGAATGAGGTAGTAGGTGCATTGGTGTTAATTTCCAAAATTTCCTACATTCTGGAAAGATTTCATCAGATTAGAAAGTAGCAAAAATAACCCCTAATTCAAGAAGGGAGGGAGGCAGAAAACAGGAAACTGTAGGTCAGTTAGTTTTATATCTGCTGTGGGGAAGGTGTTAGAGTCAATCATTAAAGAGGTTATAGCTGGGTGGGAAGAGTCAGCATAGCTTTGTGAAAGGGAAATCATGTTTAACCAATTTATTAGAGTACTTTGAAAGAGTAACATATGCTGTGGAACCTGTAGGGGCACTGTACTTGGATTTCCAGAAGGGATTTGATAGGTGTCACACAAAATGTTATTGTGGAAAATAAAAGCTCATGGTGTAGAGGGTAGCATATTAGCCTGGATAGAGGATTGGCTGGCTGGCAGAAAACAGAGTATGCATAAATGGGTCTTTGTCTGATTGGCAAGATGTGACTAGTGGAGTCCTGCAGGGGTCTGTGCTGGGGCTTCAACATTTTACAATTTACATCAATGACTTGGATGAGGGCAATGAAGGCATGGTTGCTAAATTTGCAGACAACACAATGATAGGCAGGAAAGTATGTTGTGAAGACATAAGGAGTTTGCAGACGGATATAGATAAGCTGAGTGAGTGGGCAAAAATCTGGCAGATGAAGAGTAATGGGGAAAATGTAAAGTTGTTCACTTTGGCAGGAAGAATAGAAAAGCAGAGTATTACTTAAAATGGAGAACGACTGCAGAATTCCGAGTTGCAGAGGTATCTAGGTGTTCTTGTGCATGAGTCACAAAAAGTTAGTATGCAGGTACAGCATGGCATTGGAATGCCATCCTTTATTATGAGAGGAATTAAACTTAAAAGTAAGGATGTTATTCGTCAGTTATACAGGGCATTGGTGAGACCACAACTTGCATACTGTGTGCAGTTTTGGTTTCCTTACTTAAGGAAAGATGTAAATGCATTGGAGATAGTTCAGAGGAGGTTTGCTAGATTGACACCTGGAATGAGTGGGCTGTCTTATGAGGATAGGTTGGATAGACAAGGCTTGTTTCCGCTGGAGTTTAGAAGAGTAGGGGGGTGACTTAATTGAAGTATATAAGATCCTGAATGGTCTTGACAAGTTGGATATGGAAAGGGTGTTTCCTCTTGTGGGTGAGTCCAGAATTAGGGAGCATTCTTTAAAATTAGGGGCCGCCCCTTTTAGGACAGAGATGAGAAAATTTTTGATGGTTGTGCGACTTTGGAACTCTGCCTCAGAAGGTGGTGGAAATTGGGTCATTGAATAATTTTAATGTGGAGATAGATTCTTGTTAGGCAAGGGTTGATGGGAATGTGGAACTCAAAACACAAGCAGATCAGCCATGATCTTATTGAATGGCAGAGCAGGCTTGAGGGGCCGAATGGCCACCTACTCCTATTTTGTATGTTCGTAGCCTCCTCCACAAGAGGAAGCATCTTCCAGGTATACACCTTATTAAGTCTTCTCAGGATCTTATATTTTTCAGTAAGATCACCTATCTCCTCTCATTCTTTGAAACCCCAATGTGTATAGACCCAACCTGTTAAACCTTTCTGCATAAAATAGGCCCTTCATCCCAGGCGTGAGTCGAGGAAGCCTGCTCTGGACTACTTCTATCGCAGTTTTATCCCTTTTCAAATCAGGAGACCAAACTGCACACCAGATGTGGTCTCACCAGTTTGTACAGATGCAGTAAAACCTTATATTCCATTCCGCTTGCAATAAGTGCCATCATTCCATTTGCTTTCCTAATCACTTGCTGTATCTGAATACTAACTTTTTATGGTTCATGTGCCAGGACACCCAGATCCCTCTGTACCACTGAGTTCTGCAGTCCATTTAAATAATTTGCTGCTTTTCTATTCTTCCTGCCAAAGTGGGCAAGTTCATATTTTCCCACATTATACTCAAACTGCCAAATTTTCGCCCACACAATTAACCTGTCTATATCCATTTGCAGTCTTTTTACCTCCTCTTGATGATTTATTTTCCTACCCATCTTTGTGCCATTGGCAAATTTAGCAACCGTACATTCAGTCCCTTCGCCCAAGTCATTGATATAAAGTGTAAATAGTTGAGGACCCAGCGCTGACCCCTGTGGCACTCCACTAGTTTCAGTTTGCTAATCCAAAGCAATCTTTTATCCATTCTAATATGTTACCCCCTAAACCGTGAGCTCTTATCTTGTGTAGTAACCTTTGATGTGGCACCTTATCAAATGCCTTTTGGTAATCCAACTACACAACACCTGCAAGCTTCCCTTTATCCACCTTGCTTGTTCACTTCTCCACTCTCCTGTCTTCCTTTCAGGCCCTCTTTGATACTCAAGATAAGAGTTCATGGAGTTGGGATAATATATTAACAAAGATGGAAGTTCGGTTAACAGATGTAAAACAGAGAGTAGAGATAAATGGGGCATTTTCTAGTTGGCAAGCCATAACTGGTGGAGTGCAGCAAGGATTAGTGCTGGGACCTGAACTCATTGGAGTTCAGGAGAATGAGAGGTGATCCTCACAGAATCATAGAATGGGTGATCCTCACAGAATCATAGAATGGTTAACTCCAGTAGGTAGGGAGGCTCCAGTAACGATGGTCCATGCAAGTACCAATGATATAAATGGGAGTACAAAAGAGGCTCTGTATGGGGATTATGAACAGCTAGAGGCTAAATTAAAAAGCAGTACCTCAAGGTTAATAATCTCTGGATTATTACCTGAGCCACAGTAAATTGGCGGAGGGTAAGAAAGATTAGAGAAAAGAATGCATGGCTCAAAGATTGGTGTGGGAGAAATGGGTTTTGATACATGGGGCACCATTACTGGGGAAAGTGGGAGCCGTACCATTGGGACGGTCTATATTTGAACCATGCTGGGACCAGTGTTCTGGCGAAACTTTTGGTTGGGTGGTAGAGAGAGCTTTAAACTAAATAATGGGCGGAAGGGATCATGTGAGAGAAGATATAATAAAATGAAGGGAGACAACAAAGTAGTGGAGCAGGGCAGCAATTTTGTTGAGCTCCAGAGTGTGACAGGAAGGGGCAGAACATACAATCGTTAGAGTGCACCAGCAGATAGAACCACAGGAAAGTTACAGGACAGAAGAAGGCCATTCGGCCCATCTTGTCCATGCCAGCCTGAGGACACCCAGGTGCCCTTGATAATCCCACCTTCCTGCACCCGGCCCATAGCCTTGCAGCTTACAGCACTTAAGGTGCAGATCCAGGTACTTTTTAAAAGAGTTTAGAGTTTCTGCCTCTACCACCAACTTGGGCAGCGAATTCCAGACACCCATTACCCTCTACGTAAAGAAGTTCTTCCCCATGTCCCCCCTACACCTGCCACTTATCTTGAATCTATGTCCCCTGGTTCTAGAATTCTCCACCAAAGGAAACAATTTTATCCTATCCACTCAATCTATTCCCCTCATAATTTTGTACACCTCAATCAAGTCACCTCTCAGCCTTCTTTGTTCCAGGGAAATAACTCCAACATATCCAATCTCTCCTCATAGCTACACTTTTCTAAGCCTGGCAACATTCTTGTAAACCTCCTCTGCACTCTCTCCAGAGCTATTACGTCCTTCCTGTAATGTGGTGACCAGAACTGCACACAATACTCCAGTTGTGGCATCACCAGTGTTTTATACAATTCCAACATTATATCCTTTCTTTTATATTCTATACCTCTGCAAATGAAGGAAAGCATTCCATATGCCTTCTTTACAACCTTGTCTATTTGAACTGCTGCCTTCAGGGACCTGTGTACTTGTACGCCAAGATCTCTCACTTCATCTACTCCTCTTAGTATAATTCCCATTTATTGTGTAATCCCTGTAACTGTTTGACCTCACACTTCTCTATGTTAAAATCCATCTGCCACTTTACCGCCCATTCCACCAACCCATCTATATCGTTCTGGAGATTATGGCTATCCTCTACACTATCCTCTATTCGGCCAATCTTTGTGTCATCTGCAAATTTCCCAGTCGTGACCCCACGTTCACGTCCAAATCGTTAATATATAACACAAACAGCCAGGGTCCCAACACCGAGCCCTGTGGAACACCACTTGAGACAACTTTCCATTCTCAAGGGCATCCATTGACCATTACCCTTTGTTTCCTGTTACAAAGCCAACCTTTTATCCAGTTTTCCACATTACCCTGAATTCCATGGGCTTTTACTTTCCTGACCAATCTGCCATGTGGGACCTTGTCAAATGCCTTGCTAAAATCCATGTACACAACATCCACTGTGAACTACCTTCAGCAACCCTTCTTGTCACTTCCTCAAAGAATTCAATCAAATTTGTGAGGCAAGACCTTCCTTTAATAAATCCATGCTGACCATCCCTGACTAGTTCATGCCTCTCCACATGACAGTTAATCCTATCTCTCAGGATTGATTCTACTAATTTGCTCACCACCGATGTAAGACTAAGTGGCCTATAATTGTTTGGCATTTCCTTTGATCCCTTATTAAACAATGGAACTATGCGTTTCTCCAGTCCTCCGGTACTGATGAAGCTGAAAATGGTCAAAAAAAAGAGCTTAGGGCCCTGTATCAGAATGTATGTAACATTTGTAACAAAAGGGATGAATTGTTTGTACAGATAGAGATAAATATGCATGACCTGATGGACATTACAGAGACATGGTTGAAAGGTGATGGAGGCTGGGTGTTGAATAGTTGAATGTTGAATAGTTTTTAACAAATCGGAAGGACAGGAAGCTAGGAAAAGGTGGTGGAGTGGTTCTGTTAATTAACGGTGGCATTAGGACAGCTTGAATGAGCAAGATGTAGAATCAGCTTGGGTAGAGATAAGAAATAATAAAAGTAAGAGGACACTTGTGGGAGTAGTTTATAGGCCCCCTAACAGTAGTTACCCTGTAGGACCGAGCATACAGGAAGAAATAAATGGGGTAATGGGGTGTATAAGAGAGGTACCACAATAATCATGGATGACTCTAATCTACATGTAGATTAGGAAAATTAGACTGGCAAAGGTAGCCTGGAAAATGAGTTCATAGTGTTTTTGGGACAGTTTCTTAGAGCATTACGTTTCAGAGTCAACCAGGAAGCAGGTAATGTGCAATGAGACAGGATTAATTAATAACCTCAAGGTAAAGGAGTCTCTAGGTGACATTGATCACATCATGATAGAATTTCATGTTCAGTTTGAAATGGAGAAGCGTGACTCTGTAACTAGTGTTTGAAACCTAAATAAAGGTAAACTGAGTATGAAGACAGAGTTGGCTAAGGTGAACTGGGAAACTTGGTTAAAAGGTAGCACAGTAGAGTTGCAATGGCAGACTTTTAAGGAGATATTTAATAATGCTGAGAAAAGATTTATCCCAGTGAGAAAGAAAGGCTCTTTGAGAAGGATGCATCATCTGTGACTAAATAAGGAAGTTAAGGATAACATTAAATTGAAAGGAACACTGTACAAATCTGCAAAGATTAGTGGTAGGTCAGAGGATTGGACAGATTTTAAGAACCAGCAAAGAATGTCTGATAAGATATTAAAGGCAGAAAGCAGAGTATGAGAGAAAGCTAGCTAGCTAGTAATATACAGATAGTATAAGTTTCTACTAGTATTTGAATAGGAAGAAAGTAACTAAAGCTAATGTTGGCCCTCTAGAGAGAGTAAGTCTGGGGAATTGAAAATGGAAAATGGAGGTGTTGAACAGGTATTTTGTCTGTCTTCACGGTACAGGACTTGGTAAACTTCCCAAAGGTTCTTCAAAATCAAGAGATGATAGGGAGGAATGAACTTCTTACAATTGCTATCACCAGGGAAAGGGTGCTCAGAAAACTATTAGACCTAAAGGCTGACAAGTCCCCAGGACCAGGTGGCCTGCATTCTAGGGTCTTAAAAGAAGTGGCAGCACAGATAGCAGATGCATTAGTTATAATCTTCAAAAATTCCTTTGATTCTGGAAAGGTTCCAGCAGATTGGGAAATAGCTAATGTAACACCTTTATTCAAAATTGGAAGTAGCCAGGAAGCAGGAAACGATACGCCAGTTAGCCTAACATCTGTCATGGGGAATTAAGGAGTTTATAGGAAGATACTTAGTTAATCATGATTTGATCAGGCAGAACCAACGTGGCTTTGTGAAAGGAAAATGGTGTTTAACTAATCTGTTAAAGTTTTTGATGAAGTAACATTCAAGATGGATAAAGGCAAACCGGTAGATGTGGTGCACTTGGATTTCCAAAAGGCAGTTGATAAGGACCACATCAAAGGTTGCTGCACAAGATAATAGCACATGATGTAGGGGGTAACATATTAGCATGGATAAAGGGGGGAGACGGTGGCATAGTGGTATCGTCACAGGACTAACTGTTCCAGATTCCCAGGGTAATGCTCTGGGGACTGGGGTTTGAATCCCATCACGGCAGATGGTGAAATTTGAATTCAGCAAAAAATATGATGACCGTGAAACCATTGTCGATTGTTGTAAAAACCCATCTGGTTCACTAATGCCCTTTAGGAAAGGAAATCTGCAGTCCTTACCCGGTCTGGCCTACATGTAACTCCAAACCCACAGTAATGTGATTGACTCTTAAATGCCCCCCAAATGGCCTAGCAAGCCACTCATTTCTCAAGGGCACCTGGGGATGGGCAATAAATGCTGGCCCAGCCAGCAATGCCCACATCCCGTGAAACAATGGAAAAAAAAAGGATTGGGTGCCTAACAGGAAACTGTAACTAGTGGAATGCTACAGGGTTAAATGCTGGGTCTCAAGAATGTACAATTTATATCAATTGCTTTGATGAATGTATGGTAGCTAAATTTGCTGATTAAAAAAGATAGGTAGGAAAGTAAGTTGTCATGAGGAGGTAGAGTCTGCAAATGGATATAAGCGAGTGAGTAAGAATTTGGCAGATGGAGTATAATGTGGGTAAATGTGAACTTGTCCACTTTGGCAGGAAGAATAGAAAAGCAGTATGATTAAAATGGAGAGAAATTGCAGTACTTAGTGGTAAAGAGGGACCTGGTGTCCTGGTACATGAATCACAAAGTTAGTATGCAGGTACAGCAAGTGATTAGGAAGGCAACTGGAATGTTGGCATTTATTGGAAGAGGAAAGAAAGCAGGGAATTTTACGACAGCTATACAGGGCCCTAGTGAGACCACTTCTGGAGTACTGTGTACAGTTTTGGTCTTATTTAACAAAAGATATAATTAATTTAGAAGCAGTTCAGAGAACGTTCTTCATTCCTGGGATGAAGGGATTGTCTTATGAAGAAAGGTTGCACAGGTTAGGCCTAGACCCATTGGAGTTTAGAAGAATGAGAGGTGATCTTATTGAAACCTACAAGATCCTGATAGGGTGGATACCTGGAGGATGTTTCCTCTTGTGTGGGAATCTAAAACTGGGGGACATAGTTTAAAAAGAAGAGGGTCTTCCTTTTAAGACAGAGATGAGATGTTTTTTTTCTCCCGAAGGGTTCTTTTCCCCAGAATGTAGTGGAAGCTGGATCTTTGAATTTATTTAAGGCAGAGTTGGACAGATTTTTGTTAGGCAAGGGAGTAACGAATTTCGGGGGGCAAATAGGAAAGTGGAGCTGAGGACACAACCAGACCAGTGATGATATTGAATGGTGGAGCAGGCTCACTGGGGCAAAGTGCTCCTACGTTATAGTACAGGAGAAAGCTATTTGGCCTGTGTAGGCTCTTCGAAGGAGCAATCCACCTGATGCCACTACCCCCCCCTCCTCCAGCCCTGTCTGCTCCCCGTTGCCCTACACACTGTTCCTTTTCAGATAACTATTCAATTCCACCATACTCAGGCAGTGCTTTCCAAATCCTAACCACTTGCTGCATGAAAATGTTTTTCCTCATGTCACCATTGCTGCTTTTGCCAATCACCTTAAATCTATGCCCTCTTACACCAATGGGAATAGTTTCTCCCTATTTACTCTGTCCATATACATTATGATTTTGAATACCTCTATCAAATCTCCTCTCAGTCACCTTTTCTCCAAGGACAACAGTCCCAGCTTCTCCAATCATCTATATAACTGGTGCCAGAGATGAAGACCATCATCCTTGTGAATCTTTACTGCACTTTGTCCAATATCTTCCTAAAGTGTGGTGCCTGGAATTGGACACAATATTCCAGTTGAGGATGAACCAATGTTCCATTGTTTCAACCAATGTTTCAAGTTTAAATAACTTCCTTGCTTTTATACTCTATGCCACTATTAATAAAGCCTAGGATGCTATATGCTTTATTCACTGCATTCTCAAATTAAGGGGAGATGATGGTGTTGGGGTATTGTCGCTGGACGAGTAATCCAGAGACCCGGGTAATACTCTGAGGTCCTGGGTTCGAATCCCGCCACTGCAGATGGTGGGATTTGAACTCAATAAAAATCTGGATTTAAAAGTCTAATGATGGCTATGAAGTTGTTGATTGTCATAAAAACCCATCTGATTCACTAATGCCCTTCAGAGAAGGAAATCTGTCATCATTACCTGGTCTGGCCTACGTGTATCTCCAGACCCATAGCAATGTGTTTGACTCTTAAATGCCCTCTGAACCAGGGCAACTAGGTATGGGATGTGATGCCCACATCCCACGAATAATTTAAAAAAGACTGTCCTGCCACCTTCAATGATTTATGCACATATATGCCTGGGTCCCTCTGCTCCTCCAGAATTCTACCCTTGATTTTATATTGTCTCTGTGTTCTTCTACTAAAATAAATCACTTCACACTTCTCTGCATTAAATTTCATCTGCTACCTGTTCACCCATTTCACCAACCTGTCTACGTCCTTTTGGAGTTTTACACTTTCCTCCTCACAGTTCAAATACTTCCAAGTTTTGTATTGTCTGCAAATTTTGAAGATGTGTCTTATACAGCAGGATTATTAATATATTATCAGGAAGAGGAGGGGCCCCAACACCAACTCCTGGGGGGCCCCACTACAAACCTTCCTGCAGCTCAAAAAACATCGATTAACCACTACTCTCTGTTTCCTGTCACTCAGCCAGTTTTGTTTCCATGTTGCTACTGTCCCTTTTATTAGCTTTAAATATGCTCAGAAGCCTGTGTGTGGCACTTTATCAAATGCCTTTTGGAAGTCCATGTGCACCGCAACAGTATTACCCTCATCAATCTTCTCTGTTATCTCACCAAAAAATGCTATCAAGTTTGTTAAGTACTATTTACCCCTAACAAATCTATGCTGGCTTTCCTTAATTAACCCACAGTTGTCCAAGGGATTTAATTTTAATTTGTAGTTACAGGGCTTATCTTTACACCCTTTTTTGAACATGGCTGTAATATTTACAATAAGAGGTGCTCTTATTGGAGCATATAAGAATCTGAGGGGGCTTGATAGGGTAGATGTTGAGGGGATATTTCCTCTTGTTGGGGAACCTAGAACTAAGGGTGGAAAGTTTCAAAATAAGGGGTCTCCCATTTAAGACTGAGATGAGAAGGAATTTCTTCTCTGAGGGTCTTTGGAATTCTCTGACAGCACTGGAGACTGGGCCATTGAATATATTGAGGGTTGAGTTAGATTTTTGATCTACAAGTGTTAATCTCTTATCAATCACATTGTTATGGTTTGTTAATGTCAGTTACATTGTTCAGGTGAAGAGAAACAGATGATGGGTATTAACTGTGTATTGCTATAAAGAGACATGTTGTCCAAGCTTTTCCTCTTGCACTCATCTGAACAATTTGCAAGGAACCAAATGTAAAAAGAACAACAATCTATACTGCATGAGAAGAGAGTGTTGATTGGTTAGTAAGTGAATTCTAGTAGGTATGTTGCCGTGAAGAATGCACCAGTTAACTGAAGACAGGTAACTGCCAAGCTTTGTTGAAATTCAAACCAGGCAAGTTGACTCTGATCAAGGCATTGCCTTGGGGGATGAACCAGAGAATGGCTGTTGCCTGTTTTGTTTAATTGAAACAGGCACAATGTGTGTATATATTCTTCCTGTCCGCAATATTCTTCCTGTGTATTAATATATGTAGCTTCTAGCACACGTAAGTGAGCCATACTGCAAACCTGACTGATAATCTTAAATTGGTTGTCAGTGTAATTCTTAGCACACTCAGGATTACTCAGCAAATATTGTCCAATTGCGGAATCACATCTAAGTTGGAGACTATATTTTGAGATGCTGTTTGATATGATCTATCAGTCTTGGGGGTGTTTGGCCTACATACCTAGCATCTCACATTGCTCATTTGTGTGTTAGATAGAACATCTTTTTGGCTTGACAGCAGCATTCTGTTAGTGGCAAACACAACTTGTGTTGCTACTGCATAGTAGTAGCATCAAACAGCTACCTTCACCTGTTGCTCAAATTTTTTGAAGCCTGGTAAGTATTTCTTCTGTCCTTACTTCCTCTTGTTTAGAGAATATTAAAAGTAAAGGGCCAATTTGAGTTTGGGCAGCTTGACCAAGTAGAATGCTTCTCCTGTGCAATGTGGGAAGTCGGGGACACTTCCAGTGTCTAGGGCGACCATGTGTGCAGGAAGTGTCTCCAGCTGCAGCTATTCGAAATGTTTCAGAGCTGGAGCTGCACTGGAGTTACTGTGGAGCATCCGCAAGGATGAGATCTTCATGGATAGTGCATACAGTGGTCGCACTGCAGGTAAGGAGTTCACAGGCAGAAGGTGAATGGGTGACTGCCATACAGAGTAAAAGCACTAGGCAGGTAATGCAGGAGCCCCATGGGTCCATCTCCTTCCAACAGATTTTCCGTTTTAGATACTGCTGGGGGAGATTGTTTTTCAAGGGAATGTAGCAAGAGCCAAGTCTGTGGCACCATGAGTGGCTCAGCTGCACAGGGGTGCAGCTGAATGATAGGGGATTCTATCGTAAAGGGAACAGATGGACGTTTCTGCAGCTGCAGATGTGACACCAGGATGGTATGATACCTCCCTGGTGCCAGGGCCAAGGATGTCACTGAGTGGCTGCAGGACATGCTGAAGGGGGAGGGTGAACAGCCGGAGGTTACAATTCATATCGGTACCAACTACATAGGTAAAAAGAGGGATGAGGCCCTGAAAGCAGAATATAGGGAGCTAGGAAATAAATTAAAAAGCAGGACCTCAAAGGTAGTAATCTCAGGGATGCTCCCAGTGCCAGGTGCTAGCGAGATCAGGGATAAGAGAATAGACCAGATGAATGCATAGCTGGAGAGATGGTGTAGGAGGGAGGGATTTAGATTCCAGAGGCATTGGGAGCAGTTCTAGGGAAGATGGCACTTGTATAAGCTGGACAGGTTGCACCCAGCAGGGCCGGGACCAATATCCTTGCAGGGGTGTTCGTTAGTACTGTGGGGGAGGGTCCAGGTTGGCAGGGGGATGGGAACCTGAGCGGGGAGACACGAGGGGGAGACACGAGAGGGAAACAAAGATAAGAATGAAAGACAGAAAAGTAGAAAGAAAAAGTGGAAGGCAGAGGAAACGAGGGCGAGCAGCAAATAGGACCATAGTACAAAAAAAATATGTAAAAATGTTAAAAAGTCAAGTCTAAGGGCATTGTATCTGAATGCACGGAGCATTCACAATAAGGTAGATAGATTAACAGCACAAATAGATGTAAATGGGTACAATATGTTTGCGATTACAGAGACATGGCTGCAGGGTGACCAAGGCTGGGAACCGAATATCCAAGGGTACCCAAAATTTAGGATGGACAGGCAAAGAGGAAAAGGGGGTGGCATGGCATTGTCAGTTAAGGAAGCAATCAGTGCGATTGTGCGAGATGATATTGTCTTAGAAAATCTAGATGTAGAATCAGTCTGTGTGGAGCTAAGAAGCAACAAAGGGCGGAAACCATTAGTGGGCATTGTCTATAGGCCCCTAAATAGTAGTGATAAGGTATGGGACGGCATTAAACAGGAAATTAGAGATGCATGTAACAAGGGTGCTACAGTGATCCTGGGTGACTTTACATTTTTAAAAAATCATTCATGGGATGTGGCCTTCGATGGCTGGGCCAGCATTTATTGCCCATCCCTGTTTCCTCTTGAGAAGGTGATGGTGAGCTGCCTCCTTGAACCGCTGCAGTCCATGTGTGTAGGTACACCCACAGTGCTGTTAAGAAGGGAGTTCCAGGATTTTGACCCAGCGACAGTGAAGGAACGGCGATATATTTTCAAGTGAGGATGGTGAGTGGCTTGGAGTGGAACATCCAGATGATGGTGTTCCCATGTACCTGCTGCCCTTGTCCTTCTAGATGATAGTGGTCATGGGTTTGGAAAGTGCTGTCAATGGAGCCTTGGTAAGTTTCTGTAGTGTATCTTGCTGCTACTGTGTGTCGGTGGTGGAGGGAGTGAATGTTTGTGTATGTGGTGCCAATCAAATGGACTGCTTTGCCCTGGATGGTTTCAAGCTTCTTGAGTGTTGTGGAAGCTGCACCCAACCAGGCAAGTGGGGAGTTTTCCATCGCACTCCTGACTTGTGCCTTGTAAATGGTGGACAGGCTTTGGGGAGTCAGGGGATGAGTTACTCGTTGCACTATTCCTAGCTTCTGACCTGCTGTTTTAGCCACTCTGGCTAGCCCAATTCAGTTTCCGATAAATCCCCAGGGCTCAATAATCCATATCCCAGGGTACTAAAGGAGGTGGCCAAGGAAATAGTGGATGCGTTAGTTGTCGTCATCCAAAATTCTGTAGATTCTGGAACAACCCTGGCAGATTGGAGGGTGGCAAATGTAACCCCACTATTTAAAAAAGGAGGAAGAAAATAGTGAATTGCAGACCGGTTGGTCTAACCTCAGGAGTAGGGAAAATGCTAGAGTCTATGATAAAGGCTGTGAAAACAGGACAGTCAGAAAATATCAATGGGATTAGATGAAGTTGACATGGATTTATGAAAGGGAAATCATGTTTGACAAATCTACTGGAGTTCTATGAGGACGTAACTAGCAAAACAGATAAGAGAGAACGATTGGGTGTGGCATATTTGGATTTTCAGAAAGCTTTTGATAAAGTCCCACATAAGAGGTTAGTGTGTAAAATTAAAGCACATGGGATTACGGGTAATAAAAGTTTTTCCTCACATCCCCCCTAAACCTCCTGCCCCTCACCTTGAACTTATGCCCCCTTGGGACTGACCCTTCAACTAAGGGGAACAGCTGCTCTCTATCCACCCTGTCCATGCCCCTCATAATCTTGTACACCTCGATCAGGTTGCCCCTCAGTCTTCCCTGCTCCAATGAAAACCCAAGTCTATCCAAACATAAAAATAAAAAACTGCGGATGCTGGAAATCCAAAACAAAAACAGAACTACCTGGAAAAACTCAGCAGGTCAGGCAGCATCGGCGGAGAAGAAAAGAGTTGACGTTTTGAGTCCTCATGACCCTTCAACAAAACTGAGTGAATATGAAGAGAACGGTGAAATATAAGCTGGTTTGTTTGGGGGGGGTGGTGTGGCTGTAGGGACAAGCAAGCAGTGATAGGAGCAGATAATCAAAAGATGTCACAGACAAAGGAACAATGAGGTGTTGAAGGTGGTGATATCTAAACAAATTTGCTAATTAAGAATGGATAGCAGGGCACTCAAGGTACAGCTCTAGTGGGGGTGGGGTGGAAAGACTAGCAGGGCATACAAGATTTAAAAATAATGCAAATAGGTGGGAAAAGAAAAATCTATATAAGTTATTGGAAAAAACAAAAGGAAGAGGGAAGAAACAGAAAGGGGGTGGGGATGGAGGAGGGAGTTCAAGATCTAAAGTTATTGAATTTAATATTCAGTCCCCAAGGCTGTAAAGTGCCTAGTCGGAAGATGAGGTGCTGTTCCTCCAGTTTGCGTTGGGCTTCACTGGAACAGTGCAGCAAGCCAAGGACAGACATGTGGGCAAGAGAGCAGGGTGGAATGTTAAAATGGCAAGCGGCAGGGAGGTTTGGGTCATTCTTGTGGACAGACCGCAGGTGTTCTGCAGAGCGGTCGCCCAGTTTATGTTTGGTCTCCCCAATGTAGAGGAGACTGCATTGGGAGCAACGAATGCAGTAGACTAAGTTGGGGGAAATGCAAGTGAAATGCTGCTTCACTTGAAAGGAGTGTTTGGGCCCTTGGACGGTGAGCAGAGAGGAAGTGAAGGGGCAGGTGTTGCATCTTTTGCGTGGGCATGGGGAGGTGCCATAGGTGGGGGTTGAGGAGTAGGGGGTGATGGGGGAGTGGACCAGGGTGTCCTGGAGGGAACGATCCCTACGGAATGCCGTCAGGGGGGTAAGGGAAGATGTGTTTGGTGGTGGCATCATGCTGGAGTTGGCGGAAATGGCGGAGGATGATCCTTTGAATGTGGAGGCTGGTGGAGTGATAAGTGAGGAAAAGGGGGACCCTATCATGTTTCTGGGAGGGAGGAGAAGGCGCGAGGGCGGATGCGCGGGAGATGGGCTGGACACGGTTGAGGGCCCTGTCAACGACCGTGGGTGGAAAACCTCGGTTAAGGAAGGAAGAGGACATGTCAGAGTAACTGTTTTTGAAGGTAGAATCTTCAGAACAGATGCCTCCGTCGCATCTGGTCTGATGATGCTACCATCAAAAACAGTTCCTCTGACTTGTCCTCCTCCTTCCTTAACCGAGGTTTTCCTTCCTTAACCGAGGTTTTCCACCCACAGTCGTTAACAGGGTCCTCAACCGTGTCCGGCCCATCTCCCGCGCATCCGCCCTCACGCCTTCTCCTCCCTCCCAGAAACATGATAGGGTCCCCCTTGTCCTCACTTATCACCCCACCAGCCTCCGCATTCAAAGGATCATCCCACTTATCACCCCACCTATCGGCATTCTGTAGGGATTGTTCCCTCCGGGACACCCTGGTCCACTCCTCCATCACCCCCTACTCCTCAACCCCCTCCTATGGCACCACCCCATGCCCACGCAAAAGATGCAACACCTGCCCCTTCACTTCCTCTCTCCTCACCGTCCAAGGGCCCAAACACTCCTTTCAAGTGAAGCAGCATTTCACTTGCATTTCCCCCAACTTAGTCTACTGCATTCGTTGCTCCCAATGCAGTCTCCTCTACATTGGAGAGACCAAACGTAAACTGTGCGACCGCTTTGTAGAACACCTGCGGTCTGTCCGCAAGAAAGACCCAAACCTTCCTGTCGTTTGCCATTTTAACACTCTACCCTGCTCTCTTGCCCACATGTCTGTCCTTGGCTTGCTGCATTGTTCCAGTGAAGCCCAACGCAAACTGGAGGAACAGCACCTCATCTTTCAACTGGGCACTTTACAGCCTTGGGGACTGAATATTGAATTCAACACCTTTAGATCTTGAACTCCCTCCTCCATCCCCACCCACTTTCCGTTTCTTCCCCCTTCCTTTTGTTTTTCCCAATAATTTATATAGATTTTTCTTTTCCCACCTATCTGCATTATTTTTAATTCTTGTATGCCCTGCTAGTCTTTCCACCCCACCCCCACTAGAGCTGTACCTTGAGTGCCCTGCCATCCATTCTTAATTAGCACATTTGTTTAGATAATATCACCACCTTCAACAACTCTTTGTTCCTTTGCCTGTGACACCTTTTGATTATCTGCTCCTATCACTGCTTGCTTGTCCCTACAACCACATCCCCCCCCCACTTCTCTACACCCCCCCACCTTAAACCAGCTTATATTTCACCCCTCTATTAATATTCACTCAGTTCTGTTGAAGCGTCATGAGGACTCGAAACGTCAACTCTTTTTTTTTCCGCCGATGCTGCCAGACCTGCTGAGTTTTTCCAGGTAATTCTGTTCTTGTTTCCAAGTCTATCCAAGCTCTCTTCATAACTTAAATGTTTCATCCCGGCCAACATCCTGGTGAACCTCCTCTGCACCCCCTCCAGTTGGAGTGGGGTACTGCAGGGATCAGTGCTTGGGCCCCAGCTATTCACCATATATATCAATGATTTGGATGAGGGAACCAAATGTGATATTTCCAAGTTTGCTGATGACATGAAACTTGGTGGGAATGTGGGCAATGAGGAGGATGTTAAGAGGCTTCAAAGCGATTAAAACAGGTTGAGTGAGTGGACAAATACATGGCAGATGCAGTTTAATGTGGATAAGTGTGAAATTATCCACTTCAGTAGGAAAAACAGAATGGCAGAGTTTATTTAAATCGTGATAAGTTAGGAAATGTTGATGTATAAAGGGACCTGGGTGCCCTTGCATCCCAATCACTGAAAGCAAGCAAGCAGGTGCAGCAAGCAGTTAAGAAGGCAAATGGAATGTTGACCTTCCATTGTGAAAGGACTTGAGTTCAGGAGCAAGGATGTCTTACTGCAGCTATACAGGGCCTTAATGAGACCACACCTGGAGTATTGTGTGCAGTTTGGTCTCCTTACCTCAGAAAGGATATACTTGCCGTAGAAGGAGTGCAGCGAAGACTCATCAGACTGATTCCTGCGATGGCAGGATTGTCTTATGAGGAAAGATTGGGCTGACTAAGCCTGTATTCACTGGGGTTTAGAAGAATGAGAGGAGGTCTCATTGAAATATATAAAATTCTGACAGGCCTGGACAGACTCGATGCAGGGATGCTATTTCCTCTGGCTGGGGGTCTAGAACAAGGGGTCACAGTCTCAGAATATGGGGTAGACCATTTAGGACTGAGTTGAGGAGAAACTTCTTCACTCAGAGGGTGGTGAAACTATGGAATTCTCTACCAAAGAAGGCTATATTTTTATATACTGAATATATTTAGGAAGGAAATAAATTTCTGGGCCCTAAAGGCATCAAGGGTATGGGGAGAGCGCAGGAGTACAGCGTTGAGATAGAGGATCAGCCATGATCATATTGAATGTTGGAGCAAGCTCAGAGGGCCAAAAGACCTCCTATTTTCTATATTTCTAGGACGAAAAGATTCGCAAACCTGTTTTTTTTCAAACAATGCTTAAGTTTGCACTGCCAGACGACTATTGGTATTAAAAACAAAAACAGAATTACCTGGAAAAACTCAGCAGGTCTGGCAGCATCGGCGGAGAAGAAAAGAGTTGACGTTTCGAGTCCTCATGACCCTTCGACAGAACTTGAGTTCGAGTCCAGGAAAGAGCTGAAATATAAGCTGGTTTAAGGTTTGTGTGTGGGGGGCGGAGAGATAGAGAGACAGAGAGGTGGAGGAGGGGGGTGTGGTTGTAGGGACAAACAAGCAGTGATAGAAGCAGATCATCAAAAGATGTCAACGACAATAGTACAATAGAACACATAGGTGTTAAAGTAAAGTTGGTGATATTATCTAAACGAATGTGCTAATTAATTGTCTTTGAGCATGTATAAATAGGGGATATTTTTAATTGGTTCACCAAAGTAGTTTAAATAGGGGATAACTGCGACACTGGGTTGAGTGAATGGAGAGCTATGAGACTGAACAAGTCAATAAACTCTCAATAAAGAAAAATTCTGTGCCTTGGTTTCAACTTCACCAGCTGGCTTGGATCTTATTAAAACATGATAGTTAAGGGTTATAGGGACAGGCAGGAAAGTGAAGTTAAGGCCACAGTTAGATCAATCACGATCTTATTGAAAGATGGAACAAAAACCAAAATAGCTGGAAAAGCTCAGCAGGTTTGACAGTATCTGCGGAGAGAGATACAGTTGACATTTCGAGTCCATATGACTCTTCAGTAGAACTAAGGAAAAATAGAAATGAGGGAATGGGCTCAATGGGCCGAATGACCACCACCTATTTCTTATGACCTTATGAACTATTTACAATCTATATTAATAACTTAGACAAAAAGATGGAGAACAATGTATCCAAGTTTTCTTACGATACAAACCTAGGTGGGATAGCAAGCTGTGGGTAGGGCTTAGAGACTGCAGAGGGATATAAACAGGTTAAATGAGTGAACAATAAGATGGCAGGTGGAGTATGATGTGAGAAAGTATGATATTCACTTGAGTAGCAAGAATAGCAAAGAATATTTTTTCAAAGGTGTGAAACTTGTAAGTTCATGTTCAGAGAGACTTTAATTACTCATACAAGGAACACAAAGTTAGCATGTAGGTACAGCAAACAATTAGGAAGCAAATGGCATGTTGGCCTTTATTGCAAGGGGATTGGAGTACAAGAATAAGGAAGACTTGCTGCAATTGCATAGGGCTTTGTTGAGACCACATCTGAAGTACTTTGTGCAGGTTTGATCTCCATATTTAAGAAAGGATATCCTTGCATTGGATGCAGTACAGTGAAGGTTCACTGTATTGGTTCTTGGGGTGAGAGAGTTGCCCAATGGAGAGACTAGGGTAAATTTAATCTATATTCTCTGGAGAAGAATGAGAAGTGATCTCTTTGAAACATACAAGTTGTTGAAAGGGCTTGATGAGGTAGACACAGATTGTTTCCCCTAGCTGGAGAATCTAGAACATGGGGATGCAGCCACATGATGAGAAGTCAATCACTTGTATTTCCATCCATTGTTTTATCTCTACCTTTTAGCCTATTTCGATCCCTTCCCCCACTCCACCTCCACTAGGGCTATCTGTACCTTGCTCGTCCTGCTTTCTACCCTTAATGTCACCTATTAGCACATTCCTTAGATAATATCACCACCGTCAACACCTCTTTTCCTTTTGTCTATGACATCTTTTGCCAAACTCCACCTATCACTAGCCCTCTATCCAGCTCTACTTGTCCCATCCCCCCCTTAAACCAGCTTATATTTCACCTCGCTTCTATTTTTCCTTAGTTCTGTTGAAGAGTTATACGGACTCGAAACGTTAACTGTGTTCCTCCCAGCAGATGCTGTCAGACCTGCTGAGTTTTTCCAGGTATTTTTATTTTTGTTTTTGTTTTCGATTTCCAGCATCTGCAGTTTTTTGCTTATATCAATCACTTAGGACTGAGATGAGGAGAAATTTCTTCACTCAAGAGGGTTGTGGATGCTCCATCATTGATTTTTTTCAAAGTCTGGGATAGAAAGATTTTTGATATCTCAGGGAAATGGGAGTAGGTTGGAAAGTGGAGTTGACTGAAAATTGTTTGTACATAAACATATATATCAGGAGCAGGACGAGGCTCATGGCTGATCTGATTGTGGCCTCAACTACTCCCAATACCCTTGGACTCTCTTGTTAGTCATGATAGTATTGACCACAGGCTTGAGGGACCGAATGGCCTTCTGCTCCTATTTTGTATCATCTTGTGTTATGTAAAACATACATCTTTGACCAAGCTTTTGATAACTCCTTCAGATATCTTCTTCCTTGCCTCGCTTTGTCTGATTTCACTTCTTGCTAAGTGGGCAATCAAAGGTCATCGGGATTAGATGGAGTGTGGAGTTGAGGCCACAGTCAGGCCAGCCGTGATCTTACTGAATGGTGGAGCAGGCTCAAGGGGCTGAATGGCCTACTCCTACTCCTAATTCGTATGTTCATATATATGCAACACGTAGGCTTATTTTTCTGTTAGAAGCGCAATTTAATAGTGTAGTGAATTCCAGTACACTAATTTGGTGGCTTAAGTTTTAAAGTCAAATGAGCCTCGGGGCTGATTTGTTACTGAGGTTAAATTCTACACTTCCTTACTTTTTCACATAAGACTGGTGTCTCACTACTCAAACAAATGTGTGGGAAAGGAAGACCCTCGGAAAAAGAATGTGTGTTTGCAGTGACCACCTACCTCCTAGCATGCTTATAAAATGATCTGGTTGATTCAAGTCATATAATGGTGATGTAACTTGAATGTGAAGCTAAGATATAGAAGAAAATCAATCTCTAAACATTAGTATGTAAAGCATTATTACTCTTTCAAAAATGCAGTGAAAGTGACCCTTTTCAACTCCTTCGAGAACTTAAGTTTGTCCCCGTTTACAGCTAAACCTGTGTCTGTGGAGTTTAACCTTGGAAGAATGAGTTCTGAGGTGGGTGCTACTCAAAAAAATCAAGATTAAAGTTTCATCTATCACATTACCAACTTTTATATATCCTGTTGAGGGATATTGCAGAAAGTGCAAAAGGATTCCAAAGTTTAAAAACTGCATGAAAATGGAACTATGGCAAAGTGATTGGTATTTCTTTTATTAATTCATGGGATGTGCATATCGCTAGATAGGCCAGCATTCATTGCCCATCCCTGATTGCCCTTGAGAAACTGAATGGCTAACTAGACCATGTCAGAGGGCATTTCAGAGTGCTATCATCTAGAAGGACAAGGACAGCAGATAGATGGGAACACCACGACCTGGAAGTGCCCCTCCATGTCACTCACCATCCTGACTTGGAAATATATTGCCATTCCTTCACTGTCACTGGATCAAAATCCTGGAACTCCCTCCCTAACAGCACTGTGGGTATACCTACATCACAGGTACTGCAGCGGTTCAAGAAGGCAGCTCACCACCCACCACCTTCTCAAGGGGCAGTTAAGGATGGGCAATAAATGCTGGCCCAGCCAGCGACGCCCACATCCTGTAAATGAATAAAACAAAATTAAGAGTTAACCACATTGCCATGGATCTGATTTCCTTCGCTAAAGGACATTAGTGAACCAGCTGGGTTTTTAAACAATTGACAATGGTTTCATGGTCATCATTAGTCTTATCATTCCAGATTTTTTATTGAATTCAAATTCCATCTTCTGCCTTGGTGGGGTTTGAACCCAGGTCCCCAGAGCATTACCCTAGGCCTCTGGATTTCTAGCCCAGTGGCAATACCACTATGCTGCTGCCACCTCCTGGGGAGAAGGAAACATGAGAATGTAGTGAAAGTGTATCACATCTAACATTTCAGTAAATGCTGAATACCTGTGATTTTCATAGGATGGTTATAGCACAGCAGGAGGCTATTCTTTGAAATAAAGCATTCATCTAGTGCTTCATCCTGTTCCCGTTTAGTGGAGGCTGTTCACATGTCTCAGTCGAGAATGGTTACATTTGGTTTTGTTTGCATGCTAATAAAATGTAAAATTTTCCTGCGGCATCCAGTGCCCCGCCTACTAACTTGTGGGATTTATTTAATAGTCTAATTTAGATACAAATGCAACATTCAGTGCCAAGTAGGAGTGAAAGAAAATAAATCAAATCTCACAAAGCATCTTCCTGTATAAAGAGGACTTGAAGGAATGTAAGCAAAGCTCCTGTATGGAATGCAGACATAATTGTTGATTGAAGTTACTATCTTGCCTGAGGTTTTCAGAGGTGTTGCACTCTTTTGACAGCAGTTTAAAAACCTGACTTCCACGCAGTGTTCCAATTCCTACGCTGACTGATTCTGTTCTTAAACACTAATCTGAGGACCTGTGCCCAACTGTGGTGTGACTTTATCATTTCCCCAGTTACTTTTATCTGTAGCTTACTTAGTGGTAGATTCCCTATTTGGAAGTATTAATTGCAGGTGTACACAATGTTTTTATTATCTGTAACTACAATATCTGAGCAGGCATCCAATCATATGCTAAGCTTACCTAAATATTTATTGCCGTTTCCTGATATGCGAAAAGATTACAGTCATGATCCTGCTAACATAATTACAATGGACTAAATATCTCAAAAATGTAAAATACATAGGCATTTTAAAAAGACAACTTGTCATTTCCAAATAGAACTTTTTATTTGCGTGGCATTTTTGCCACGTGCAATCAGATATGCAAAAAGAAAAGCTTTGTGTGCATTGAACATCATTATAAGATGTTTTATGAAACTAACTGCAAGCATGGTAACATTATCTCTTGATATTTGCAAGTTCAAAGAAGTTTCCCCATTTTACTAAATTGGATTCTTTTAAAGAGCAATTAACATGACATTCTAAATGCTCAAAATGGTTTTAAAACTATAAGTATGCCAATGAATGTTGCCTATCCATTCCAATAATTCACTGCGTATCTTTCTTTATTCCTTTTTGAAGATTCCAACCTGAGGCCAGTTTGAATGATGGCAGCTGATTCTAAGGGGAAGAGGAGGGGTTCGAGACAACCAAAATGTGCTTTCTGTAAACTCAATAAAGAGGAGCATTGTGGCCAGTTGTTAGTAGCCCAAAGCCAGAAGATGGCAGCACATCACAAATGTATGGTAAGTAAAGAGAAGCAGCAGTCGCTTAAGAGTCCTAAGCTAGTTAGATTGACAATGGGATTTTCTGCAATGGTTTGTTGGTTGGTGCTGGTGAATCTTCACTACTGTGCTCAATGAGCATCAGTGAATGAGCCTGGGCAGGCAGAAGCTGACCAAGATTCGGTCATATTCTTGCTTGAATCCAGTTAGCCTCTGTTTAGCAATTGGTTGCAACAAACCCTGACGTATATGATGGTATCCCACTACATGGAGTATTTACCCACTGAGCTAAGGAAGCAGCAGAGATGTGTGGTCATCTCCATGAGCTCATCAATAACCTCTGTAATGAGTCACTTTCAGCTGGCTTAGTTTCCCTTCATTACTTATATTGGCAAATTATTTTTTTCCCACTCACCAGGACTTCCTGGATCATGCCCCAAATGCTAAATAAACCCATCATCCATGTGTTAAATTTAGAGATTTTCTGGTGTGTAACCAGACAGATTCTACAAGAGATCTGCAGGCAGTATATGTGAAGTTTGTCCTGCAGCAAGCTGATAATACTTTTTCTTCCTACCTCTAGTTATTTTCATCTGCTCTAGTGACCTCACACTCTGAGAATGAGACTCTTGGTGGCTTCTTGCTTGAAGACATTAAGAAGGAAATAAAAAGGGGAAACAAGCTGGTATGTGGCTTTCTTAATTGCTCTTTTAAATTTTGAGATTTGTATGCAAAGTGTGCATAAAAGTAGTTGCAATTTCTATAAAATATCTATATAAATTTCTTTGGAGGAAGAGTGACTACATTTTTCCTTTTATGTGTGTCTGTTTTTGCATGGTTCCCAATTTCTAGCAGGACACCAGCGCCATGCAACTCTATCTCAGTTTCTAGTCTCTGCTCTCTGCCTGCTCTTGGGTAAAGTCACTTCATGCTGTAGCACTAAGCTATGCCAACCTGAAGGGCTGAGGTTTCATTCCCAGTCTTTGCTGATTCATCTAGATATACAGGGATGCCAAGATTAGCTTCACCAATACTCGGATACTAGGATGGGGGCCAAATAACCAACATATTGCCATCACACCTACTCCTCAGAATCATAGAAATTTCCCATACTGAAGAGGGCTATTTGGTCCATTGTGTCTGTGCCAACTGAAAAATAGCTATCCAGCTGAATCCTTCTTCCCTTAGTCTGTTGCCCTGTGTAGCCCAAGTGCTATGTAAATGCAATGGGGGTTTCTGCCTCTACCATTATTTCAGGCACTGAGTTCCAGACCCCTGCTACCCTCTGGGTGTGAATATTTCTCTTCAACTACCCCTAATCCTTTTACCAATTACTTTAAATCTATACGTCTGGTAATTGACCCCAATGCAAACAAAAATAGGTACTCCCCATTCACTTTCTAGGCCCCAAATAATTTCATGCCTCATCAGTTTACTCTTGATCATCAGCAAAGTGATGAAAGGTGTCAGTGGCAGTTCTATCACTTATGCAAGATTAACCTGCTCACAGACGCTCGGTTTGATTTCCGCCAGGGCCATTTTGTTTCTGACTTGGTTGCGGCCTGAGATCCATAGAACCATAGAAAGGTTAAGCTCAGAAAGAGGCCATTCAGCCTATCATCTCACTGTTTTGACAACCTGAGATAAAAGAGCTGAAATTAAGAGGTGAGGTGAGAGTGACTGCCCTTGACAGCAAGGCAGCATTTGATCGAGTGTGGCATCAAGGAGCCCTAGCAAAACTGGAATCAATGTGAATCTGGAGGAAAACTCTCCGCTGGTTGGAGTCAAACCTAGCACAAAGGAAGATGGTTGTTGTTGTTGGAGGTCAATCATCAGCTCCAGGACATCACTGCAGGAGTTCCTCAGGGTAGTAACCTAGGCCCAGCCATCTTCAGCTGCTTCATCAATGACCTTCCTTCTATCATAAGTTCAGAAGTTGGGATGTTCGCTGATGATTGCACAATGTTCAGCACCATTCGTGATTCCTCAGATGCTGAAGCAGCCCCTGTCCATGTGCAGTTAGACATAGACAACATTCAGGCTTAGGCTGTTAAGTGGCATGTAATATACATTTCACACAAGTGCCAGGCAATGACCATCTCCAACAAGAGAGAATCCAACCATCTCCCCATGACCTTCAATAGCATTGCCATCATTGAATTACTCACTATCAATATCCTGGGGGTTGCCATTAACCAGAAACTGAACTGGACTCGCCATTTCAATGTTGTGGCTACAAGGGCAGGTCAGAGGCTAGGAACCGTGCAACGAGTAACTCACCTCTTGGCTCCCCAAAACCTGTCCACCATCCATAAGGCACAAATCAGGCATGTGATGGAATACTCCCCATTTGCCTGGATGTGTGCAGCTCCAACAACACTCCAGAAGCTTGATGACATCCAGGACAAAGCAACCTGCTTGATTAGCACCCCATCCAGAAACAGTCACTCCCTGCACCACCAATGCACAGTAGCAGCAGTGTGTACCATCGATAAGGTGCACTGCAGGAACTCACCAAGGCTGTTTTGACAGCACCTTCCAAACCTATGATCTCTACCATCTAGCAGGACAAGGGCCGCAGATACATGGGAACACCACCACCTGCAAGTTCTTCTACAAGCCACTCACCATCCTGACTTGGAAGTATATCACGTCTTTCTTAACCAAGGTTTTCCACCCACAGTGGTTGACAGGGCCCTCAACCGTGTCCGGCCCATCTCCCGCGCATCCGCTCTCACACCTTCTTCTCCCTCCCCAGAAACATGATAGGGTCTCTCTTGTCCTCACTTATCACCCCACCAGCCTCCGCATTCAAAGGATCATCCTCCACCATTGCCGCCAACTCCAGCATGATGCCACCACCAAACACATCTTCCCTTCACCCCCCCCCCACCCCACCCCGCGCCGGCATTCCGCAGGGATCGTTCCCTCCGGGACACCCTGGCCCGCTCCTCCATCACCCCCCCTCCCACGGCACCTTCCCATGCAACCACAGAAGGTGAAACACCTGCCCCTTTACTTCCCCTCTCCTCACCATCCAAGGGCCCAAACACTCCTTTCAAGTGAAGCAGCATTTCACTTGCATTTCCCTCAATTTAGTCTACTGCATTTCAATGTGGTTTCCTCTACATTGGAGAGACCAAACGCAGACTGGGTGACCGCTTTGCAGAACACCTTCGGCCTGTCCGCAAGCATTACCCAGACCTCCCTGTCACTTGCCATTTCAACACTCCACCCTGCTCTCATGCCCACATGTCCGTCTTTGGCTTGCTGCATTGTTCCAGCGAAGCTCAACGCAAACTGGAGGAACAATGAATATTGAGTTCAACAACTTTAGATCATGAACTCTCTCCTCCATCCTCACCCCCTTTCCGATTTCCCCCCCCCCTTTTTTTTCAATAATTTATATAGATTTTTCTTTCCCGCCTACTTCCATTATTTTTAATGTATTTCCATCCATTGTTTTAACTCTACCTTTTTTGATTCCTTCACCCCACCCCACCCCCACTAGGGCTATCTGTACCTTGCTTATCCTGCTTTCTACCCTTAATTAGCACATTCCTTAGATAATGTCACCACCTTCAACACCTCTTTGTCCTTTTGTCTATGACATCTTTTGGTTATCTCCACCTATCACTAGCCCTCTATCCAGCTCTACTTGTCCCACCCCCCTTAAACCAGCTTATATTTCACCTCTCTTCTATTTTTACTCAGTTCTGTTGAAGGGTCATTCGGACTCAAAACGTTAACTGTGCTCCTCTCTGCAGATGCTGCCAGATCTAGAGTTTTTCCAGGTATTTTTGTTTTTGATTTGGATTTCCAGCATCCGCAATTTTATGCTTTTATCACTGTTCCTTCACTGTCGCTGGGTCAAAATCCAGAAACTCCCTCCCAAACAGCATTGTGGGTGTACCAACACCACATGGACTGCAGCAGTTCAAGAAGGCAGTTCATCACCACCACCTCAAGGGCAAATGGAATTGGCGATAAATACTGGTTTGGTGAGCAATGCCCACATGCTGTGAAAATATAAATTTTTAACAAAGTCTGCCACCACTCTCTACCGTGGCACACAAATGGGAAATTGTTATGACGCAATAGTTGGTAAAGGCTGAGTTATTTAAAACCCCAGAGGGAAACTTTAAACAACTGTCATAATCTATATTTTCAATAGGTATGTTTGACATGCAACTCTAAATTCAAACCTCCAGAGATTTTTATATCAAATTAAATGAAACATTTATTAATTTACAACAAATTAAACATATACACATGGCTACAGATTGCTACTATCATAACTTCTAACAAATTCCCAAATTAATCTCCACTAAGGCAACAACATCCCATAGACTTAAACAGATACCAGGCAAATCATTTTCACATTATGAATTCAAAATGAGGTTCCTTTCAATTTGCTTCCTTTGCAGACAGTTGTAGGCTTACAGCTGTCTAGATATTATATGCCTCTGCCCTGCATGCACAAATTCCCTTCTGTTGTACCCAGCCTTTCCCTTTGACTGCAAATCCTCATTGTATCACCAGGTCCTTTGAGCTCCATCTCTTCTAACAATAAAACCCCTTTCATAGGACCAATATTATTAGTAATATAAACATATTGCTTGATGTCTCCTAGCAGGGTTTCACCTCTGAGTCTTTGAATTATTCAACAAAATGCAAATGTACTCTTTACATTACTGTTTATACCTCAAAACTACTGTATATCAAAGCAACCAGACTAGCTGGCTTTAATCCAATTAAGACACACACACACACACACACACACACACACACTAAACCTCTATTTTAAAAAAAATTTCAATAACATTATATACATTAATATATCTTGGTGACTGGATGAGGTACTGGTGAGGTCTTGACTTCCAGCCATAGCTCAGGGGTAGACGGTGCTTTCAAGTTAGGAAGAGGGCTTCACTAAACCTATGTAACATACCATGTAAGAGCTATGTTGAATTATCACCTGTGCACTTGGGCCATGTTCGAATAAAGTCAAACTAAAACATTAGCCCCCTCAATATTGTGAAGGAAGTTAACAAGGAAACTCAACAGAGCTGATTGTTTCAAAACAAAAACAGAATTACCTGGAAAAACTCAGCAGGTCTGGCAGCATCGACGAAGAAGAAAAGAGTTGACGTTTCGAGTCCTCATGACCCTTCAACAGAACTGAGTGAATATAAGGAGAGGGGTGAAATATAAGCTGGTTTAAGGTGGCGGTGGGGTGGAGAAATTGGGGGGGGTGGTGTGGTTGTAGGGACAAGCAAGCAGTGATAGGAACAGATAATCAAAAGTTGTCACTGACAAAAGAACACAGGTGTTGAAGGTGGTGATATTATCTAAATGAATGTGCTAATTAAGAATGGATGGTAGGGCACTCAAGGTACAGCTCTCGTGGGGGTGGGGTGGAAAGACTAGCAGAGCATACAAGAATTAAAAATAATGGAAATAGGTGGGAAAAGAAAAATCTATATAAATTATTGGAAAAAACAAAAGGAAGGGGGAAGAAACAGAAAGGGGGTGGGGGTGGAGGAGGGAATTCAGGATCTAAAGTTGTTGAATTCAATATTCAGTCCGGAAGGCTGTAAAGTCGGAAGGTGAAGTGCTGTTCCTCCAGTTTGCGTGGGCTTCACTGGAACAATGCAGCAAGCCAAGGACAGACATGTGGGCAAGAGAGCAGGGTGGTGTGTTAAAATGGCAAGCGACAGGTCTTTCTTGCAGACAGACCGCAGGTGTTCTGCAAAGCGGTCGCCCAGTTTATGTTTGGCCTCTCTAATGTAGAGGAGACTGCATTGGGAGCAACGAATGCAGTAGACTAAGTTGGGGGAAATGGAAGTGAAATGCTGCTTCACTTGAAAAGAGTGTTTGGGCCCTTGGACGGTGAGGAGAGACGAAGTGAAGGGACAGGTGTTGCATCTTTTGCGTGGGCATGGGGTGGTGCCATAGGTGGGGGTTGAGGAGTAGGGGGTGTTGGAGGAGTGGACCAGGGTGTCCTGGAGGGAACGATCCCTATGGAATGCCACCGGGGGGGTGAAGGGAAGATATTTGATTGTTTCATTGTGGTTAAGATGTTTCACCATATTGCGAATCACAAAGCTGGATCGGTTATAGAGAGACCTCTTCTGGAGGACTCTTTTCCATAATGTAATTTTAATGGTAACTTTATGAATGAAGTGCTATATTATCGAAACTGTCAGCTGTGGTTCAGTGATTAGTGCATTCACCTCTGAGTCTGTAGGTTGAGAGCTCATGTCCCACTCCAGAGACTTGAATGCAAAATCTAGACTGACATTCCAGGATCAGTACTGCGGGAGCGCTGCACTATCAGAGGGTCAGTACTGTGGGAGTGCTGCACTGTCGGAGGGGCAGCACTGTGGGAGTGCCGCACTGTCGCAGGTTCACTCCTGAGGGAGCACCATGCTGTCGGGGACAACGCTGAGTGAGTGCCGTACTGTTGGAGAGGTGGCGCTGAGGGAGCGCACACTATCAGAGGGGCAATACTTTCGGGTAAGATGTTAATCTGAAGCCCCGTGTGCCCTCTCTGGTGGACCTAAAAGATTGCATGGCACTATTGGAAGAAGGGAATGATAGGTTCACCTGGTGTCTTGACCAATAACCTTTTACTTTACTCCTTGATGGTTGAACTGAAAATTTGCACCATATAAATCAGAAGATCCCAGATTCACTTGCCAATCCATGCTGAGTTAGTGAATCTCAGTTTAGCTGGCCTCCCCTGCTTGGGCTAGGCAGAAGACAGAATTACAAGGGTTCTTCTTACCTCTTATCCGCTGACCCCTGCAGTTGAGTAACTGCTGAGATTGAGTAAGAGTTAGTCTCAGTTGCGATGCCCAGAACAAGGGAGCGTACATTTAATAATAAACATATTAAGGCTGAGGACAGAAACCCTTTTACACAGGCTTAAGAGTTTAGACTGGACTATCAGAGTTAGTGATTGAAGCCAAGACCATTGCAGCTTTTATTGGATTGACTGATACCTGTAAGACAAAGGGATCTGGCAATGGGGTTGTCAGTAGGATTAGGGCTACAGCTCATATAGAGGATAAACAACAACATGGGCTGATTGAATGTCCTATTTCGTGTTGTAATTTCTATGCAACAACCTGTTAGTTTGTTGACACAACATAGACTTTCAAATGAAGAATGACCATTTGGGACAGGAATCTTCACCTTCAATGGAACATGAGAAAAGGAGATTAGATGGACAAAATATAAGTTATGCTTACTATGTTTCTCTTTTTGCCTTCATATTGAAAACCTTTTTTCCCATACATTTATTTGTAAGTTGTAAATTAATGTGGTTGTCTTTCCTTCCACAGAGCTGTTCTTGCTGTCACCGCCCAGGAGCAACTATTGGATGTGATGTAAAAACTTGCCGTAGAACATATCATTATTATTGTGCAAAACTTGATAAAGCCCAGATCAAGGAAGACCCATCACAGGGAATATATCTGTATGTACAGCCCACTATTCATAGATATTTCATATTTGTTTGTGGACTGCTTTTAACTATTTAATGAGTTGAAATGTTGATCTGTACTTTTTAAATCCTTTTCTTGACAGGATTCTCTGTCAAAAACACAAAGAAGGTGCCGAGGATTCCAGTGAAGGTAATTGGCATACAGTGAACCAGTGCAATTCATTGCATTGCCAACTGCAATTTAGTTATTTTTTCCTTTCTTTCATTTTCTGTGTATCCTTTGCACTGCTGATCGGGCAGGGCTGTGTTGCAGACATCTGTACGGCTGCTGTTAATCTGACATTTGATCAGCCAAAGGGCAATCTTTCTGCGGGACAAGAATGATCCTACTAGCTTCTGCTTCGTAATAGCAATAGTCTATTACTCTGAAGTGCCTCAGTTGGGTGCCAATAAAATTTGTTTGCTGAAAGGGGTCAAACTGAGAATGCTGTACTTCTACTCATAGCACCTTTGCTGTCTACCTGTTAGCTACAGTAATATGGAGTTCTGGATCTTTTGGAGGATATATTGAACAAGAGTGGCTTTCAGAGGGGAGCATGAAAAATTGAATGACTCGCCAGTTGAAGAAGCTCCCAGTGTCCTGGCGAACAGAATAGCTAGGACTGTAAAGAGGGCTTTAAACTAAATGGGAGGGGGTTCATGTGAGCGGAGATTTAGAAAGTCAGAGAAAGGACAAGGTAATAGCACAGAGTAGCGATGCGGGTAATGTTAACCAGAGCATGAAAGGAAGGGATATAGCATACAAACATTAGGGTGCAACAGCAAATAGGTTATAGTAGGGAAAAAGAGTAAGCAGATAGAATAAAAGGCTCTCTATCTGAATGCACATAACATTCGTAACAAGATGGATTGATAAGAGAAATGGAAATGAAGAGAATGATATGATAACTATTACAGATACATGGTTGCAAAGTGTCCAAGGCTGGGAACTGAATTTTCAAGGGTATTTGACATTTCAGAAGCTTAGAAAGAAAGGAAAGGGAAGTGGGGCAGCTCTGTTGATAAAGGATAAGATCAGTACAATAGCAAGAAATAGTCTATGCTTGGAAGCTCAAGATGTATAATTAGTTTTGGTGGAGATAAAAATTATCAAGGATAAGAAGTCACTGAAGGGAGTAGCTACGTTGTAAGACGTAGTATAAATCGAGAGCTAAAGGGGCTTGTAAGAAAGGAACTGTCGTAATTGTGGGAGATTTTAATGTTCATATAGGGTGTACAAATCAAATTGACAATGGTAGCCTGGAGGATGAGTTAATTCAGTGTATTCAGGACAGTTCCTTCGAACAACACATTCTGGAACCAACCAGGGAACAGACTATTTTAGACCTGCTAATGTGTAATGAAAAACCAAAGTAGATAAAGGATGACCTTTTTAAAGAACCTTGCAAATTAGATGAATGTACCACCAGCGAAGGGTGATCCACACCTCTAGAGCAAGATTAACATGGAAGTCCACGGTTGTCAACGTCCTCTTAGGGCTTGGTACCTGCAGAGAGAGAAGAGAGAGAATGTGTAATAATAGAGAATTAGTTATACTCAAAGTAAAGGATTCTCTAGGGCAAAGTGATCATAACATGGAATTCCACATTTAATTTTAGGTTGAGAAACTTGGGTCTTGAAACTAGTGTCTTAAATAAAGGCAGAGTATAAAGTATGAAGACAGAGCTGGCTAAAGTAGACTGGAAAAATAGGTTTAAAGGTAAGATGGTAGTTAAGCAGTGGCAGACATTTAAGGAGATATTTCATAATTCTTAAAGATATATTTTGTTGATAAAGAAAGACTGCTTGAGAAGGGTGCACCACTAGATACCAACTAAGGAAGTTGTGATGGTATCAAATTGAAATAAAAGGTGCACAATGCTATGAAGATTGGTGGTAGCCAGAAGATTGGAATAATTTTAGCAACCAGCAAAGGACGATATTAGATAATAGAGAGAAAAATTAGAATGAGAGTAAACTAGCAAGAAACATAAAAATAAATGGTTAGAGCTTCTATAAGTATATAATAAGGAAGGGAGTTGCTGGAGTAAGCACCTGGAGATTGAGATTGGGAAATTAACAATTGGAAAGTAAGAAGTGGCAGAAACTTTTGTCATGGCGATGTAAAGGCGTTTCCTCAGTGGCCTAAGAGAGGTAGGAGTGTGACCCCCTTTTAATTTGTGAGTTGTTCAATTTAGAATAACCCAGCAGTCAGTATTTATTCTTAAACAACATTGAAATTGGCTTATTGCAAAACTACTGCTGAAAGTTACTTAAATAAAAGTTAAAGATTAAAATTCAGATAAAGAAAATAAACTTAAGATGAGATTTCAAACCAGTCTCTGAGATATCATTGCAGGCTTTTAGCTTGCAGTTGAAATCTTGGTTGTCTGGAGTGAAGTGTTGTGTTCTGCAGCTGTGATGGCTTCTGTAGTTGATTAGTGTTTGCTGTTTCGGGTGGAGCAGCATCAGGGAGCGTGTGAGGGTCACTTTACTGGTTCTGCTGGCATAAAGCTTGAATCTGCCTGGATTCCATTTTTTCAGCAGAACAGTGATGATTTCTGGACAGCTTTCTCTGTGACTCCCAGTGGCAGAGAGAAACCCAGCTCTCGCATGCTGTTCACAGTTCAGTTGAGAGCTGCGGGCTAGAACTGACTGCAGGAGGTCTTCTCGGTTCTCTGCACAAAATGGCTGTTCTCAGCCAGATTTTATATAGTTCGGTACTCAAAATGGCTACTATCCCAAACTGTCAAATCATGCTTCCATATTAGGTATTGGGTTAGCCCAAGTCTGGGGGCATAGCCCCATCCATTGTCTTTGAGCCGAGATAATTAACCTTTTATAAAAGCAAAATACTGTGGATGCTGGAAATCTGAAATAAAAACAGAAAATGCTGGAAAAACTCAGCAGGCCTGACAGCATCTGTGGAGAGAGAAACAGTTAACGTTTCGAGTCCGTATGACTCTTCTTCAGAATCATCTTCAGATCCAGTTAACCTTTTAAACGTGTCGGCCATTAACTTGAATGGCTCCCTTCCAGGTTTGGTGAGATAGGAAAGAACTTTTCACGCCTCCAGGGAGGCCATTGTCCATGCGTTCCTGTATACCTTTGTGGCAATGCACATTGAATTTCAAATGTCTTCACATGCCTGGATATGTTTATCTGGAGTTCACTAAAAGCATGATAACATTGCAGTTGCAAAAGGCCAGGTGACTTCTAGCAGCAATCTTTAAGGCTTCTTGTATCCATTTAAAAAGAAGATTAGCTTTTTTACAAAATCTATAATATCACAATTAGTGACACTTTGAACAAGTATTTTGTATCTGTCTTCACAGTAGAAGGCACTAAAAGATTCCCTATAATAGGAGCAGGAGAAGGCCATTCAGCCCATCAAGCCTGCTCAGCCATTCAATATGATCATGGCTGAACAAACACTTCAATAACTTTTACCCACACTTTCCCCATAACTCTTTACGTTATTGTTAATTAGAAATCTGTCGATCTCTACCTTAAACATACTCAATGATTGAGCTTCCAGGGACCCCTGGGGTAGAGAGTTCCAAAGGTTCACAACTCTGAGTAAAGAGATTTCTCCTCATCTCAGTCTTAAGTGGCTTCCCCCTTATTTTGAAATTGTGTCCTCTGGTTCTAAACTCCCCATCCATGGGAAACATTGTACCTGCATCTATCCTGTCTATTCCTTTAAGTATTTTGTAGGTTTCAATGAGATCACCTCTCATTCTTCGAAACTAGAGAATACAAGACAAGTTTGTCCAATCTCTCTTCATAAGACAGTCCTGCCATCTCCGGAACAAGTTTGGTGAACCTTTGTTGCACTCCCATTATGGCAATAATATCCTTTCTGAAGTAAGGGGTCCAAAACTGGGCACACTACTCCTGGTGTGGTCTAACCAAGCTTCTGTACAATTGAAGCAAGACTTCACTATTCCTGTACTCAAATTCTCTTGTGATAAAGGCTGACTTTCTATTAGCCTTCCTAATAGTTTGCTGCACCTGCATGTCAGCTTTCATTGACTTATGAACAAGGACACCCAGGTCCCTTTGTACATCTACATTTTCTAATCTTTTACCATTTAGGAAATATTCGACACATCTGTTCCTTCTACCAAAGTGGGCAACCTAACATTTTTTATATCAAGGGGCATAAGGGAGGGAGGAACTCACAACAATCACTATCACGAGAGAAAAAGTCCTAAGAAATATTGCTACAGCTGTACAGGGCATTGGCGAAACAGCACTTGGAGGACTGTGTACAGTTTTGGTCTCCTTGCTTAAGGAAGGACATGCTTGCATTGGAAGCAGCTCAAAGAAGGTTCACTGGGTTGATTCCTGGATTGAACGGGTTGTCTTATGAGAAAGGATTAAGCAGGCTGGGCCTATACTCTTTGGAGTTTAGAAGAATGAGAGGTGATCTTATTAAAACATATAAGAGGAGACTTGGCAGTATAGATGTTGAGAGGATGTTTCCTCACATGAGGGAATTTAGAACTAGGGAGCACGAGGGAGGAGGAATTACTTCTCACAGTGAGTCGTTAATCTGTGGTATTCACTTCCAAGAGAGCACACTGGAGGCTGGGATTTTGAATATATTCATGGCTGAGTTAGACAGATTTTTGATCTACAAGGGAATCGAGGGTGATGGGGGGCAGGCAGGAAAGTCAAAGCCACGTTCAGATCAACCATAATCTTACTGAATGATGGAGCAGGCTTGATAGGCTGAATGGCCTACTCCTGCCCCTAGTTCTTATGTTTTTATGATCATCTTTCAGCAAACTCGTGAATACAGGGACCCAATACAATACTTGCCCCCGTCACATTCAAACAATCAGTCAAGGAGGGTGTTTTGATGAGGGGCAGCATTCTTGTATTGCTCTCTTCCATTGTGATTAGCAAGTAAAATTGGGCTGATATAAAGTTGAAGAATCAGCATAATTTAACAAGTATTGTGGGATATTGACCTGTTTCTCCACCGTAGTCACATCTCATAGCAATCAGCTTCATGCCAATCCACTGTTAAGAATATCTGTCTCTATAGCAAGACTCATTTCAGCTGACTGGAAGCACAAATGTCAATCTGGCCCTTGCTAATCTGAGTTGACAATGACTGATTCAACATTTCAGAAGCTCAACCATCTTCAGCTGCTTCATCAATGACCTTCCTTCCATTATAAGGTCAGAAGTAGGGATGTTCGCTGATGATTGCACAATGTTCAGCACCGTTCACGACTCCCCAGATACTGAAGCAGTCCATATCCAAATGCAGCAAGACCTGGACAATATCCAGGTTTGGGCTGACAAGTGGCACATAATGTTCGTACAACACAAGTGCCAGGCAATGATCGTCTCCAACAAGGAAGAATGTAATCATCGCCATGGTATTGCCATCGCTGAATCCCCCACAATCACGTCTTTGGGGCTACCATTGACTGGAAACTGAACTGGACTAGCCATATAAATACTGTGGCTACAAGAGCAGGTCAGAGGCTAGGAATCCTGCTGTGAGTAATTCACCTGATTCCCCAAAGCCTGTCCACCATCTACAATGCACAAGTTAGAAGTGTGATGGAATATTCCCCACTTGCCTGCATGAGTGCAGCTTCAGCAGCACTCAAGAAACTTGACACCATCCAGACAAAGCAGTCCGCTTGCTTGGCACCGCATCCACAAACATTCATTCCTTCCACCACTGACAAACAATGGCAGCAGTGTGTACCATCTACAAGATGCAATGCAGTAATTCACCAATGCTGTTTAGGCAGCATCTTCCAAACCCACAGCCACTACCATCTACAAGGACAAGGGCAGAAGATAGATGGGAACACTACCACCTGGAAGTTCCCCTCCATGTCACTCACCATCCTGACTTGGAAATATATTGCCATTCCTTCATTGTTGCTGGATCAAAATCTTGGAACTCCCTAATAGCACTGTGGGTATACTTACATCACAGGGGCCGCAGTGTTCCAAGAAGGCAGCTCACCAACACCTCCTCAAGGGCAGTTAGGGATGGGCAATAAATGCTGGCCCAGCCAGCGACGTCCACATCCCATAAATGAACATATAAATAAAATATAAAGCCGAAAAAACTGCAGCTCAGCTGACACATTTAACTCTCTCAAATAATTATACTAGGGACAGAATTTGTACGGTCCTTTCCAATCCGTAATCATGATGCTTATATATATCAGATGTGTGTATTTCCTTATCCTCTGATTTTTCCTAATTTAAAAATAAATCCCAGCAGTAGGCTGGTGATGAATGTTATTTACTATCACATCATAAGACCAAAAGACATAGGAGCAGAAATTAGGCCATTTGGCCCATCGAGTCTGCTTCCCCATTCAATCATGGCTGATAAATTTCTCAACCCCATTCTCCTGCCTTCGCCCCGTAACCTTTGATCCCCTTACCAATCAAGAACCTATCTGTCTCGGTCTTAAATGCACTCAATGACCCGGCCTCCACAGCCTTCTATGGCAATGAATTCCATAGATTCACCATTCTCTGGCTAAAGAAGTTTCTCCTCATCTCTGTTCTAAAAGGTCTTCCCTTTACTCTGAGGTTGTGCCCTCAGGTCCTAGTCTCTCCTATTAATGGAAACATTTTCCCCACGTCCACTCTATCCAGGCCACACACTGCCCCGAATGTTTGAAACACAACATCTCAAATCATTCACCTCACTCACACTGTCACACACAAAGATTAGATGCAGATGAAGTTTAAGCCATAATTATAAAAATGGAATTTATAACTCAGTCTCAATGTCTGATGTCATCTTAGTAAGTTGATATTTTAATTGAAGTGAAGACCTCTTAGAAACAAAGGATTTTCATGAAACTGCAAAGCCTATTGTGGACAAATTGCTAGGAGATTGGTTCTGAAGAGGACTGGAAGCTGGAACAAATACAGTACTTTGGCTGCATTAGAAGACTTTCAGCTATGATGGTTCAGATGTTTTGGTGTCTCTGTTGTCTCAGGTGTTTCTCCTTGTCAGATTTGCTTTGTTCAGGTTGTATTATACTGCAGTCCCTGAAGGTTGGTTAGTTTTAGTAACATGACAAGGGGATTAACACTCCTGGGGGCCCAGACCACCGCGATACATTAGTGATTGTCAATAGTCATTCGTTCTTATCTCTGTCCCAACTTGAGCTCAAATATTCTCTTTTGTTCAATATGGCACTCCGAAACCAACAGAGATCCCAGATTCTTCAAATGCTGGTTCATGCTTAAACAATGCGATGTTTAAGCTTCACAGGTGGCTATGAATTACCCTTTTTAAGATCCATGGTTAACTAAATATTGGCCACAGAATTGAAACTCTCCACGGTTTAAAGTGCCCATAAACACACGTTAAACTACAGCCATCTCGACAGGTATTGTGGCCACTTTCACGAAGTATGATCTTACAGTCCATAATATCCAATATCCTCCTGCTTGTACTGAGCATGACAATTAGGATTAAATAACCGGACTCAAACTAGGTAAATGTAAACTTAATTTGCTAAACACAGTCCTGTGTGTTCTTTCCAAGCTCTCCGCACTGTTTCTTGGTTTCCACACTTGGTCTGTCTCTTCAGTGCAGCTGATATCTTGTGATCTTGCATGGTGTTTCTCATCTAGTGTTCTGCTTTTATGATTTTCTGTCACCCATTTTCAACTTCCAAACATTTCCAGTGTTAGTGCGTCTCAGCTTCACACAATAGTTCAGTGCTATGTCTTGTAAACCAGAACAGTACTTGTTGCTCTACGGCCTTGGGTAGCATTTTGGAAATTGCCTGTGCTGCAGCCTTGGGGGCTATTTAGCATCACACAGACATTCCCTAAACATTGCCACTTGGCTGTAGCTAGCCAGTTCACTTGGACTCTGATTTTTTAAGATGCTGCTTTCTTTGGGTAATTGTGACGACTCTGGTATGGAAGCAAAGTTTGAAACTCCTGAATTGAAACAATATCTGTTAAACAATCTTGCATTGTGGATCATTTGAGGACGGTTAGTGCCAGTGGAGCTAGGCCAGCTCAAGGCAGTGCTCTGGTGGGGTAGAGTACAAATACAGATTACTGAAATTAAAGAATTAATGGGCTAATACTCAATATGGAAAATATTGTGATATTGCATTGAAATGTAGTGGGAACTGTAACTTCACAGTTTGCAAATATCTCTTAATATCAAGGTAGTGGTCGAGACCATCCCAAAAGGGAGCAGGGGCAAAATTCTCAGTGTGAGGCCCTTTGGATTGCTCATACATATGTGGCCTGGGCAGAAGCTGCCCATCCTCCTAATGCATGGTATGAAACAACCAACTGAAAGGGACACGGGTACAAGCATACAAAATAAGTTATGACACCAAATGAATTTTTGTTATCTTTGAGTAAAGGTTTGAAATTTAAAAAAAACAATCATTATTGTCTGATGGTGCTGTTAACAGATGGGCTGCAAGGAAACCTGACTGAACGTTCCACAGGTCCTCGCAGAGGCGCTCAAAGAGCACACAGAGAGAAACGAAGAGCTCCTAACTCAAAAGATGAGTCTGATGATGCCATGTCCACATCCTCTCAAGGAAAAGATGAAACTAGTTGCAGTTCCTATGTGAGTAATGAATATATATTGGAAAAGAGTGATTTTCATTAATTTTTCTTTCCTTTTCCTTCCCCAAGACCGTTTTCTCCTCTTAGAAATTATTTACAACTGACTTATGTTCTTATTAATAAAGGGTGGATGTATGTTCCTGAAATCTTTCAGTCGCTTTGTGGCAGTTACATTTTACAACACATTCCATTTGAAGGTTTATTGAATGTAAAGTCGGAGTATAGTGAAATCCAAGCATAGAAAATGTGATGTATAGTCAGTCTCCATTTTTGTTTCCATTATAAATTCTGCCTGTTTAGAATAGATGTGTCTCTCCAAACTTTATCCAAGCCCTGTCTGATTACACCCTTCCAGTAAAGCTGGTGCTACAATGCCTCAAATGGACAAAGGATATAATTGCAGCCTGATCACTTAATCATAGAGCCCTAGAAAAGTTACAGCACAGAAAGAGGCCATTTAGCCCATTGTGTCTGCGCTGGCCAAAAAAGAAAAAGTAAGAAAACTAGTGGCCCATTTTAATCCCACCTTCCAGCACTGGCCCATATCGTTGCAGGTTGCAGCACTTCAGGTGCAGATCCAGGTACCTTTTGAAATGAGGTGAGTGTTTCTGCCTCCACCACCAAACCAGGCAGTGAATTCCAAACACCCACCCTCCGCTGGGTGAAGAAGTTTTTCCTCATGACCTCTCTAATTCTTCTATCAATCACCTTAAATCTGTGCCCCCTGGTAATTGACCTCTCTGCCAGGGGAAACAGGGCATCCCTGTCTACTCTATCTGGGCCTCTCATGATCTTGTACACCTCAATCAGGTTACTCTTCAGTTCCAAGGCGGTTTCCAATATAAGTGATGGTGAAGAAATTATAATAGGAGCAGTTAGAGTCAGAATCGTAAAGTCCTTAGGGCAAAAAGGTGGCCATTTAGCCTGTTATGCTATGTTAGCTCTTCGTATAGCAATCCAGTCAGTCCCATTCCCCTGCTCTATCCCTGTACCCTGCAAGTTTATTTCCAAGTGTCTATCCAACTTCCTCTGAAATCACTCATTGCCTCCACTTCCAGCACCCTTGTAGGAAGCAAGTTCCAGGTCATTACCATTTGCTGCGTAAAAAAGGGAGGAATTTTAATCTACATTTTGACTGGAAAAATCAGATGGGCAAAGGTAGCCTAGATGAGGAATTCATAGAATGTTTCCGGGATAGTACCTTAGAACATCGCATGCTGGTGCTGATCTGAGTTCAGACTATACTAGATCTGGTATTTTTTTATTTTTTCACGGATGTGGGCGTCGCATTTATTGCCCATCCCTAATTGCCCTTGAGAAGGTGGTGGTGAGCTGCCTTCTTGAACCGCTGCAGTCCATGTAGTGTAGGTACACCACAATGCTGTTAGGGAGGGAGTTCCAGGATTTTGACCCAGCGACAGTGAAGGAACGGTGATATATTTCCAAATCAGGATGACGAGTGACTTGGAGGGGAACTTCCAGGTGGCGGTGTTCCCATCTATCTGCTGCCCTTGTCCTTCTAGATGGTAGTGCTCATGGGTTTGGAAGGTGCTGTTGAAGGAGCCTTGATGAATTTCTGTAGTGCATCTTGTAGATGGTACACACTGCTGCTACTTTGCGTCGGTGGTGGAGGGAGTGAAAGTTTGTGGATGTGGTCCCAATCAAGTGGATTGCTTTGCCCTGGACAGTGTCAAGCTTCTTGAGTGTTGTGGGAGCTGCACTTATCCAGCCAAGTGGGGAGTATTTCGTCACACTCCTGACTTGTGCCTTGTAGATCGTGGACAGGCTTTGGGGAGTCAGGAGGTTAGTTACTCTCACAGGATTCCTAGCCTCTGACCTGCTCTTGTAGCCACAGTATTTATATGGTTAGCCCAGTTCAGTTTCTGGTCAATGGTAACCCCCAGGATATTGATAGTGGGGGATTCTGTGATGGTAATTCCATTGAATGTCAAGGGGTGATGGTTAGATTCTCTGTTGTTGGAGGTGGTCATTGCCTGGCACTTGTGTGGTGCAAATGTTACTTGCCACTTGTTAGCCTAAGACTGGATATTGCCCAGGTCATGCTACATTTGGGCATGGACTGCTTCAGTATCTGAGGCGTCACGAATGGTGCTGAACATTGTGCAATCATCAGCGAACACCCCATTTCTGACCTTATGATGGAAGGAAGGTCATTGATGAAGCAACTGAAGATGCTTGGGCTGAGGACATTACCGTAAGGAACTCCTGCTGAGATGTCCTGGAGCTGAGATAACTGACCAACCACAACCAGCTTCCTTTGTGCTAGTTATGATTCCAACCAGAAGAGAGTTTTCCCCCGATTCCCATTGATTCCAGTTTTGCTAGGGCTCCTTGATGCCACACTTGGTCAAATGCTGCCTTGATGTCAATGGCAGTGACACTCAGCTCACTTCAGGAGTTCAACTCTTTTGTCCACGTCTGAACCAAGGCTGTAATGTGGTCAGGAGCTGAGTGGCCCTGGCGGGACCCAAACCGGGCATCAATGAGCAGGTTATTGCTAAGCAAGTGCTGCTTGATAGCATTGTTGATGACCCCTTGCATAGCTTTACTGATGATCAAGAGTAGACTGATGGTGGTAATTGGCTGGATTGAACTTGTCCTGCTTTTTATGTGTAGGACAAACCTGGGCAATTTTCCACATAGCTAGGTAGATGCTAGTGTTGTAGCTGTAATGGAACAGCTTGGCTAGGGGCACGGCAAGTTCTGGATCACAAGTCTTCAGTACTATTGCTGGAATATTGTCAGGGCCCACAGCCTTTGCACTATCTAGTGCCTTCAGCCGTTTCTTCATATCATGTGAAGTGAATTGAATTGGCTGAAGAGTGGCATCTGTGATGCTGGGGAGAGGCCAAGATGGATCATCCACACAGCACTTCTGTCTGAAGGTTGTAGCAAATGTTTCAGCCTTATATTTTGCACTGATGTGCTGGGCTCCTTGTGATGATTTATAGTAAAGTTCTGAGGGGGGCTTGATAGGTTAGATGTTGAGAAGATGTTTCCAATAGTGGGGTAGTCTCGAACTAGGGCACATAGTTACTGAATATGGGGACACTCATTTAAAACTGAGATGCAAAGGAATTTCTTTGAGGGTAGAGTGTCTGGAATTCTCTACCTCAGGGTAGTGAAGGCTAGATCACTGAAAGTATTTAAAGAGGAGGTAGATAGTTTTTCTAAAGTATTGGGGAGTTGACGGCTATGAGGAGCTGGCACAAAAGAGGAGTTGAGGCCTGGGGCAGATGAGCCATGATCTTATTGAGTGGCAGGGCAGGCTTGAGGGGCCGAATGGCCTACTCCTATTTCTTATGTTCTGAACATTTATTAAAAGAATTTTAAAAAACAAATAAAACACAATTACACTTAAATACATGAATAGCTTCACGTAGTAAACAGTACTTTAAAATAGTTCCACAAATCTTAATTACCCTCAGAGCTAAGCTTTTCCTTTTCTGCTCAGCAACTATCCTTATAGATTTTGTAATCTACAGGTGTCCAGTAATTTTTACCACGCTGTGCTTTTCCATGGGACCTCCTCTGAGGCTGACAGCAATTGGTTCCTTCAGTCTAGCCTTGTTCTCACTGTCTTCTGGAAGTTCTGACCAGCTATCCTGCTGTCCCCTGCGAGATCTAAGCAGCTACTCCCCTCACATAGACTTCCTTAAATGCGTTCCTTCCCTTTGATCTCTCTATTATCTTAACCAGTCTCTTCAGAAATGCTTTCTCCCCAGAATTGATTAAATTGTTATTTACTTTAGCTCCTAGACTTGTAAAAACAAACTTACCCTATCTTTACCTTATTTTGCTATACCTTTTTGCAGTCTGCATTTACTCTCTTTGAACTAAAACAACTCAATTCAAAACTGAAGATAAAAACAAAAAACTGCGGATGCTGGAAATCCAAAACAAAAACAGAATTACCTGGACATTTCTGTTGAAGGGTCATGAGGACTCGAAACGTCAACTCTTTTCTTCTCCGCCGAGGCTGCCAGACCTGCTGAGTTTGTCCACGTAATTCTGTTTTTGTTTTCATTTCAAAACTATTTTAGTCATTACTTTATGTAAAACTTTGAATTTCCTCTTGGTTCATTAACATATCAAAACCACTGCTGGCTTTAGACCCTTGCCATCACTCTGGCTCTCAATCCAATTACAGCCTGACTTCCAGTACATAAGAAAATATGCCAGTTATTACCAAAAAAAATATATAATTTCTTGTTTTCTTGACAGAATGCACAGAATAGGTACATTCCAATGAGAGAAAAATTCTAAGTGGAGGACCCACCATCCAAGGTTAACTAAAAAAGTTAAAGATAGTATCAAACTTAAAGAAAAAGCATATATTTGCAGATAGATGGGTGGCAGATCAGAAGATTGGACAGAATGTAAAAAGCGGCAAAGAAGGACTAAAAGATTGATAAGCAGGGAAAGATTGGAGTACGAGAGAAAGCCTACTAGAAATATAAAAAGAGTTAGTAAGAGTTCCTGAAGATATTTAAATAAGAAAAGAGCTAACAAAGTGAATGTTGGTCCTATAGAAGGTGAGTCTGGGGAATTAATAATGGAAAATAAGGAGATGGCATATTAATTGCATTAGTATTTTGCATTAGTCTTCACTATACAGCATATAAGTAGCACCCCAGAAATAGCTCTAAATCAGGAAATGAAAGGGAGGGAGGAACTCAAGAAAATTACAATCTCTAGGGAAGTGGTACTGAGGAAATTGTTGGAGCTGCAGGCTGGCAAGCCCCAGGATCCTGATGGACTTCATCCTAGGGTCTTAAAAGAAGTGGCTAGTGAGACAGTTGATGCGTTGGTTTTAATTTTCCAACATTCCCTAGTTTCAGGGAAGGTTCCATTAAATTGGAAAATAGCTAATATAACTCCTTTGATCAAAAAAGAGGGAGACAGAAGGGAGGAAAGTACAGGCCAGTTAGCCTGACATCTGTCATAGGGAAAATGTTAAAAGTTGTTGTTAAAAACATTATAGCAGGGCACTTAGAAAAAATCAAGGCAATCAGGCAGAGTCAACATAGTTTTTATAAAAGGGAAACCATGCTTAATCAATTTATTGGAGATCTTTGAAGAAGAAGTATGTGCTGTGGGTAAAGGGGAACCTATGGATGTGCTGTACTTAGATTTCCAGAAGGCATTTGATAAGATGCCACATCAAAGGTTATTGCAGAAAATAAAAGCTCGTGGTGTAGGACGTAACATTTTGGCATGGATAGAAGATTGGCTCGCTAACAGTAAACAGATTCGGCATAAATGTGTCATTTTCTGGTTGGCAAGATGTAGTGAGTGGTGTGCCACAGGGATCAGTGCTGGGGCCTCAACTTTTTACAATTTATATAAATGACTTGGATGACGGGATTGAAGGTATGCTTACTAAATTTGCTGATGACACAAAGGTAGGAAAGTAAGTTATGAAGAGGATATAAGGAGGCTCCAAAGGGATAGAGATGTGTGAAATTGTCCATCTTGGCAGGAAGAATAAAAAAAGAAGTATATTATTTATGTGGTGAACGATTGCAGAGCTCTGAGATGTAGAGGGATTTGGGGGCACTAGTACATGAATCACAGAAGGCTAATATGGTAGGCACAGCAAGTAATTGGGAAAGCTAATAGAATGTTGTTGTTTATTGCAAAAGGAAGTGAATACAAAAGAAGGGAGGTTATACTTCAGTTAGACAGGGCATTAGTGAGACCACATTTGGAGTATTGTGTACAGTATTGGTCTCTTTATTTAAGGAAGGACGTAAATGCATTGGAAGCAGTTCAGAGAAGGTTTATTAGACTAATACCTGGAATGGGTGGATTGTCTCATGAGGAAAGGTTGAACTGCTAGGGTTGTACCTGTTGGAATTTAGAAGAGTAAGAGGCAACTTGTTTGGAACATATAAGAGGGGTCTTGACCGGGTGGACATGCAAAGGATATTTCCTCTTGTGGGAAAATCTAGAGCTATGGGTCACTGTTTAAAAATAACGGGTCGCCCATTTAAGACTGAGATTAGGAGAATTCTTTTAAGGGTCAAGAGTCTTTGGAATTCTCTTCCTCAAAAGGCGGTGGAAGCAGAGTTTTTGAACAATTTTAAGGCAAAGGTAGATAGATTCTTGATAAGCAAAGGGATGAAAGTTTATCAGGGTAGGCGGGAATGTGGAGTTGAGGTTCTGATCAATCTGATCGATCATGATCTTATTGAATAGCAGAGCAGGCTCAAGGGGCCGAGTGGCCTATTCCTGCTCCTTCATCATATGTTTGTAAAAAGTTCTTCCTCTCATCCCTCTGCATCTGTTGCCCAAATCCTAAATCTTTGTCCCCGGTCCCTGTGTGATCAGCTAATGTGTGTACCTTTCTTTGTGTACCTTATCCAATGCTGTCATTATGTCGTACACCTCTATCAAATCTTCTCTCAATCTCCTATGCTCTAAGGAGAAGAACCCAGATTTGCCAATCTATCCACGTAGCTGAAGTCCAACATCTCCAGAACCATTCTTGTAAATCTCCTCTGCATTCTTTCAAGGACCTTCACGTCCTTCCTGAAGTGTGGTGACCAGAACTGGATACAATACTTGAGTTGTGGCCTAACCAAAACTTTATAAAAGTTAAACATGACTTCCTTACTTTTGTACCCAACACCTCTATTTGTGAAGCCCAAGATCCTATATGCTTTGCTAACTACTCTCTCAATATGTTTTGCCACCTTTAAAGATTGATACACATGAAGCCTGAGGTCCTTCTGTTCTTGCACACTCTTTAGAACTGTGGCATTAAGTCTACATTGCCTCTCCCTATCCTTCTACCAGAATGCATCACCTCATACTTCTTTATATTAAATTCCATCTGCCACTTGTCTGCCTATTCTGTTAGCCTTTCTATGTCCTGTTGCAGTCGATTAGTAACATCCTTGCTCACTTTTCGCCACATCTCCAAGTTTTGTTTCATCGGTGAAATTTGAAATTTTACTCTGTATTCCAAAACCCTAGACTTTATATCTCAAAGCAGTGGTCCTAACGCTGATCTTTCGGGAACACCACTGCCTGCCGTCCTCCAGTCTGAAAGACAACCTTTTGTCACAACATTGACAGGTGAATTCTGTCCATTTGCAAACTCTCTCATACTCTCATTTGAGCTCTGAAGAAGAGTCATATGGACTTGAAATGTTAACTCTGTTTCTCTCTCCAAAGATGCTGTCAGACCTGCTGAGTTCTTCCAGCATTTTCTGTTTTGGTTTCAAATTTCCAGCATCCACAGTATTTTGCTTTTATTTTGATAGATCCTAATTTCTGTTTGTTTATTTAGATAATGTGGAGAGTAGCTACTGAACAAAGTCACAAGAGTCAGCTGATGAACTGATAACAAAAGAATAAAACATTTATTAAAACAAGAAAAGATGAACTATATTACAATGTTCCTTCACCCACAACTATACATTTACACATATAAATAGATTTGTAAGGATAACTCAAGTTACAAAAGCTATCTTATACTCTAATGTTCATGGTAAATACATGGTCCATGTAAACCAATAGACGACCTGTGGCACAGCACACTCTGAAACCAAGTGACAGATGCCACCTCAACCAGATACTATGGATCTCTTATCAACTTCCCCCAGATGTTTGTTACACCATGAGCCAACTGGTATCATTGAACTCTGTCTTTCACATGAGGGTTTCCAATCTCCACTCTCCAAGAACTTGCTTTGGAATCTTCTCCCAAACCGATGCTTTCTCTCAGATGCCTTCAGCAAGGATTCACCTCCAGGGTTTCGAACTCTCCTTCCAATGTCCATCTTCCCTGGGTTTCCACATGTATTCAAGCTTTGTTCCACGTACTCTCTCACTGACTCAGCTGTCAACAGTACATCACTGCTTCACATTCCCATAGCAAAAAGTTACAGACTTTCAATCTCTTTGGACCTCCTGGCTTCCCACAAGCATTTATCGCTTTGACTCTGCTTCCCGCAGCTTTTGTCTCTTTAAATTTGAAGCTTGGAGCCTTTCTCTGCCCCTCGCTCTTAACTTCACTTAACAGGACCTTTTTCCAGGTTCCTATCTTTCCTTTGACTAGAGGCCTGCTTGAGACTTTCTCCTGTTTCTGTCTCACTCCTTTGACCTTGGGACTTCTTCGTTCTTTTGGGAAACCTACTGTCTCTGTAGTTCCCTCTCCCAGTGTCCGGTCTCTCCTGGCAGCTATCTTCAGACTCTAGGAGTCGTAAAGCTCATTAAAAATGCAGGCACCTTTTAAAGTGAAACTAAAACTCAACGTGACCTTTTCTTAACACACAAATACAAATCAAACTTAAACTTTAAAGCTAGAACTTATTCCTAACACCTACAAATACAAATTAAACTATATCTATTTCCTAACAGTATTATTATGCACATAGGCAAATTCACAATTGTAATGTCATCTGAAGCCCAAATTGCATTATTTTTGTAATTAATTTAGGGAGAGGTCAAGCACAGTCAAGGTATATTCCCTCGGAAGGGAAAGGTAGGCCAAACAAATCCAGAGCTCTCTGGATGCCAAAAGAGATTAGAAATTAAGATAAAGAAGAAAAACAGTGCTTATGACAGTTGTCAGGTTGAAAATACAATTGAGAACCAGGCTGAATATAGAAAGTTCAGAAATGAGATGATAAAACAAATTAGAGAAACAAGGGAATATGAAAAGAGACTGGCAACCAACATAACAGGGAATCCCAAAGTCTTCTATGGGCATAATAGTAACAAATGGGTGGTAAAGGGAGTGGGCTGATTATGGACCAAAAGGGGATTTACGCACGGAGGCAGGTGGCATAGCTGAGGTATTAAATGAATACCAAGGAAGTAGAGGCTATCCAGGCCATCATGAAAGACGAGGTAATTCAAACACTAGAAGGGTTTAAAATTGTGAAGGTGGTGGTATTGGAGGCTGTCTGTACTTAAAGTTGATGAGGCACCAGGACTAGATGAAATGCATCAAAAGATCCTGAGGGAGGTGAGAGTGGAAATTATGGACCATCATTTTTCAGTCTCCCTTAGACATGGGGTGGTGCCAGAGTACTGGAGAATTGCAAATGTTACACCCTTGTTCAAAAACTGTAAAGATAAGCCCAGCAACTACAGACCAGTCAGTTTAACTTCAATAATTTGATGAATAATTTGGGACAAAATTAATCGTCTCACGGACATTATCTTAAGGGAAAATTGTGTTTAACTTGGAGTTTTTTGAAGTCGTAACAGACGGTTGATGAGGTCAATGCGATTGATGATGTGTGCATGGACTTCCAAAAGGCATTTGATACAGTGCCACGCATCAGATTTGAGAAAAGTTATAGCTCATGGAATAAAAGGGACAGTAGCAGCATGAATACAAAATTGGCTGAGTGACTGGAATAAGTAGTAGTTAATGGATGTTTTTCAGGTGGGAGGAAAATTTGTGGTGGAGTTCCCCAAGGGCCAGTGTTGGGACCCTTGCTTTTCCTGAAATGTTAATAACTTAGATCTTGAAATACAGGGCACAATTTCAAAATTTGTGGATGATACAAAACTTGGAAGCATTGTGAATTGTGAGGAGGATAGTGTAGAACTTCAGAAGGGATAGACAAGTAGGTGGAATGGGATGATGGGACAGATGTTCAATGCGGAGAAATGTAGGAAGAACATGGAGAGAGAATACCAAATAAAAGGTATAATTCTAGAGGTGATGAAGGAGCAGAGGGACCTGGATGTATTTGTGTATAAGTCATTGAAGCTGGCAAGACAGGTTGAGAGCGCAGTTAATGAAGCATACGGTACCCTGGGCTTTATTAATAGTGGCATAGAGTACAAGAACGAGGAGGTTATGTTGAACTTGTATAAGATACAAGTTCGGCCTCAGCTTGAGTATTGTGTCCAGTTCTGGGCGGCGCACTTTGGGAAGGATGTGATGGCATCGGAGACAATGCAGAAAAAATTCATGTGAATGGTTCTAGGGTTGAAAAACTTCAGTTATGAAGTTAAATTGGAGAGGTTGTGACTGTTTTCCTTGGAGAAAAGGAGGCTGAGAGAAGATTTGATAGAGGCATTCAAAATCATGAGATGTCTGGACAGAGTAGATAGGGCAAAACTGTTCCCACTCGTGAAAGGATTGCGAAGGAGAGGGCATAGATTTAAAGTAACTGGCAAAAGAAGTATAAGTGATATGAGCAAAAATTCTATCACGCAGCGAGTAGTTGGGGTCTGGAATGCACTGTTTGAGAGTGTGGTGGAGGCAAGTTCAATCGAAGCATCCAGAAGGCAATTAGACTGTTACCTGAAAAGGGAGAACGGCACTAAGTGAATTGCTCATTTGGAGAGCTGGTACGAACACAATGGGTCAAATGGCCTCCTCCTACGCTGCAATAATTCTGTGAATCTGTAATTTAATGTTTTCTTGCCTTTGTGATGCTGTTTTTATTTTGTATGTACATTTACCTTTGCAGAGAGAGCGGTCTCCTCACTGCAGCAGTCCTACAATGACAGGGCCAAAGTGTGGGTTCTGTCATGCTGGAGATGAAGAAAATGAGACCAGAGGAAAACTTCACACGTCAAATGCTAAAAAGGTTGCAGCACATTATAAATGCATGGTAAGGGGATTGAATAGTGTTGGAAACACTTTGGAGATAGGCACTGCTGAAATATTGCATTAGGCCTGTTGTATTTTGGGACCAGTTTTTGTATCCAAACATCAGAGTTCCTATATATCCTGCTTCTTATGTTTATCGTGCGTCATGGGATTTGTATCATTAAGTTTTGTGTAAAACCTGCCGCATGTCAAGTGAGCACATTACATCTGCCCATAGTGGAAAACTCATGTGTTCCTGATTGACTCAGAAAAAAATGTCACCATGCTGAATTGCAGAATGCAGGTCAAAGCAGATCCCAGAAAAGTGCTGCAATTGGATCCAAATCATTCAAAATGTTTCCAGCACCATCTGGTATTTCTGGCTTAGTAGCTGTGTAAGTAAGATCTCCAAACAAATTAAATCACTCGAGCTAAAATTAGTAAATATTGCCCCAAAATTAATTGCTTAATATTAGAAACTCTGGTGTGGCGATTTATTCTCTGAAGTCCCGATCATGGTGAATGATTTGAAATAAAAACAAAAAATGTTGGAAAAATTCAGCAGGTCTGGCAGCATCTGTGGCAAGAAAAACAGAATTAAAGTTTCGACTCCATATGACTCTTCAGAGCTAAAGAGAAGTAGAAATGTGATGGATTTTATCTTGTTTAAGACGGGGTGGAGCAGGTGGAACAAAATAGAAGGTCAGGGATAGGTAGGAGCAAAGTAGAGATTGAGAAAGATGTCATGGACACAAGACGAAGGGAGTGCTAACGGTAGTGGTAAAGACTAAGGCTGCTGATAGTGGCATAAAGATAAGAGCAGAATTTGTTAATAGCCGAACAAGGGTCAGCACTCTGTGAAAGCACAGCACAGAATCCAGTGGCAGGTGGCCCTGGGGAAGGTGTGGTGGAGGTGGGGTAATTGGGGGAAAAGGATTTTAAAAAAAATGAATAAATAAAATTTAAAAAACACAATTGGATTTAAAAAGGAGTGAAGATGGAGGAGAGAGTTCATGGTCTGAAGTTGTTGAACTCAATGTCAAGCCCAGACAGCTGTAAAGTGCCTAATCGGGAGATGAGGTGCTGTTCTTCCAGTTTGCATTGGACTTCACTGGAACATTGCAGCAGGCCAAGCATGGGCATGAGAGCAAGATGGTTTGTTGTGGACTGAGCAAAGGTGTTCTGCAAAGCAGTCACCTAATCTGCATTTAGTTTCCCCAATGTAGAGAAGCACAGGGAGCAGCGAATAAAATAGACCAAATTGAAGGAGGTGCAAGTGAAGCGCTGCTTCACCTGCAAGGAGTGTTTGGGACCTTGGATGGTGAGGAGGGGGGAAGTAAAGGGGCAGGTGTTGCACCTTCTGTGTTTGCATGGGAAGGTACCGTGGGAAGGGGATGAGGAATTTGGGCTGCTGGAGGAGTGGACCAGGATGTCATAGAGGGAATGACCTCTACTGAATACTGACAGGAAGGGTGGGGAGAGGGGTGAGGGAAGATGTGTTTGTTGGTGGCATCATGCTGGAGTTGATAGAAATGGCGGAGGCCAATCCTTTGAATGCAGAGACGGTGGGCTGAAGAGTGAGGACAAAGGGGATCCTACGTGGTTCAGGGAGGGAGGGGAAGGGGTGAGGGCAGAAGTGTGAGAAATGGGTCGGACACAGTTGAGGGCCCTGTCAACCACAGTGGTGGGGATCCCTCGGTTAAGGACAAAGGAAGGTAGCATCGTCTGAACAGATGTGACGGAGACAGAGGAACTGAGAATGAGATGGAGTTCTTGCAGGAAGTGGGTTATGAGCGGCTGTAGTTGAGGTAGCTGTGTGAGTCGGTGGGCTTGTAATGAATATTGGTAGACATTCTCCTTATCACCAGAAATGGAGACAGAGGTCAAGAAAGGGAAGGGCGATGTCGGAGATGGACCATGTGAAAGAGAGAGAGGTGGAAATTGGAAGCAAAATCGATAAACCTTTCCAGGTCCAGATGAGAGCATGAAGTAGCACCAATGCAGTCATTGATATACTGAAAAAAGAGTTGTGGGAGGGGTCTGAGTAGGACTGGAACAAGGAATGTTCCACATACCCCACAAAAAGACAGGCATAACTGGGGCCCATGTGGGTACCCATAGCTGCACCTTTTATTTGGAGGAAGTGAGACAAGTTAAAGGAGAAATTTTTCATTGAGAGAACAAGTTCAGCCAGACGGAGGAGAGTGGAGGTGGTGGATGGGGATTGTTCAGGCCTCAGTTCAACGAAGAAGCAACTACAAATTGAGGATTATATTTGCATCTCTAACAAATGTGACTCTACAGAGGTTGAGATTCAAAACATCAACTATACAAATCAACTGGATTTTTGGGGAAAAGAACTATAGTTTCTTGTATGTTTTGTAAAGTAATAGTGTTACAGTATAGCTTTACGGCTGCAGTATCTTTTCAGTGACTTGTGATATTTGTACCTCAGAAGCCATGTTCTGGATTGCTGCTATGCATTTGCTGTGCGCCAGTAATGGATGAATCATTATTGGATTCAAGCTGCAGCAGCACAATGAGCATAGGAAATCCCTAAGTATTCAAATATCTTGCCACATTTACAACCCTGCCCAATTTCTATGAGGATAAGGCAACATAATTGAAATTTTTGGAAAGAAATTTGGTTACACCCCTGCATGCCATTGGTTTGCATTGACATTTGGCAGATATATTTCTGAAGCTGACAGCTTTATAGTTTGCCTATTTTTACAATACCTCGTCTATCTCTGGTATTACCATAAACATTTTGTATAATCTAGTGAAAATATTCCTTCTTGTTGTCTCAAGACAACAACTTGTATTTGTATAGTGTCGTTAATTAGCAAAAATATCCCAAGGCCCTTCACACAGGAATTATAAAACAAAATTTGACGCCAAACCACATAAAGTGATATTAGGGCTTGGTAAAAGGTAGGCTGTAAGGAGCATCTTTAAAGGAGGAAAGAAATGTTAACAGGAGGAGAGGTTAGGGAGAGAATTTCCGATCTTGGGGTAAGAACCAAAAATACAGGAAAAACTCAGTAGAGACAGTATCTGTGGAGAGAAACAGAGTTAACGTTTCAGGTTGATGACCTTTGATTAGAACTTGGGACCCAGGCATCTGAAGGCACTGTCAGTGGTGGAGCAATTAAAATCAGGGATGTTCAAGAGGTAGGAGTTTGAAGATTATGGAATACTTTGGAACTGGAGGAGATTAGAGATACAGCGGGACAAGGTTGTGAAGGGACTTAAAACAAGGATGAGAATTTTAAATTGGACTGATTAGCTAGGAGCCAATGTAGGTCAGCAAGCATAGGAGTTAATGGGCGAACTGGGCTTTGTGAGGTGAACAAAGGCAGCAGAGGTTTGTATGATGTCAAGTTTACAGAGGGAAGAACTTGGGAAGCTGGCCAAGAGTGTGCTGGACTAGTCATGCCTAGAGCTTACAAAGGCATGGGCGAGGATTTCGGCAGTAAATGAGCTGAGGCAGGGGCAAAAATTGGACTATGTTGCAGAGATGGATATAGGTGGTCTTAGTGCTACCGTGGTCATGTGGTTGAAAGCTCATATTGTGGTCAGATGTGACAGCAGTGTTATGAACAGTGTGGTTCAGCCTCAGACATTTGCCATCAAGAGAGATGGAGTTGGCAGTGAGGGAAGTGAGTTGTGGTGGGAACCGAAGACAA